>NW_026869873.1:0-131400 GCF_018135715.1 Danaus plexippus
TGTTGGGTGTGTGATAGTATAAATATAATTTAATTAATTCTATTAAAATAAGTTTTACTAATAAAATATTATAATATAAGACCATTAAGATTTGACTAAATGTATAATTTTTATGATATATTAACTTTTTTTTTGTTACTTGACATAATCTGCTTAGCTTTACACATCTATTTTGCTATATAAGTTTATGCTTGTGGATATAAAAAACAACATATCTAACTGATATTACAAAAATAGACTATTTGTGACATCTTTCATATATATATATATGTATTCATAAATATGCTTGTTAAAAGTATTTACTTTTTATATATATATATTTATTTCTATTTTATAGTGTCTTTCTCCAAATTACCGTCCATCAAATTACACTGAGACTTCAAATGACTTAATACAATGGAGCTGTCCTGTGTGTCTTTATTTTCACGTTCATGAAAATTTAGACAAACGACGCGGTGTTCTGTTGAAGCTCAATTATATATATCCAGTTCCAGCAAAAGATTCTGACCCATACTTTGAAACCACTGGATCTATTAAGTAATTTATACACCAAATATATCAGAGACTAAAAAGAAATATATTTTACATATTTTTAGAAAAATGCTAGCCATCTCCTCTAATGTTAAAACAGCTATTATTAATAAACAAAAATCCAAAGAATTCAACCATCGCGATTTGTATAGAGAATCACACCACCACTATCTGTTTAAAGATATATCAAAGACACAAAATAACCACATTTTAGACGATATAAATAAGAAGAAACCTCAAGAAAAGAAGGATTTGCCACTAACGTCACAGGGATGCATGAACGTTGGCCCATCCTATCAAATACCCCAATTACCTATGTCATTTCTAGAGATTCAAGACAGTGAGCGCATAATCAATAAATATTATAATCAATAATTTTATTACTAATTTCAATAAATAAATGAATACTAATAAGTACCCGTAATATTTCTCATTTAAAGTATTAGAATATATTAAATATATATATATTTTTATGTTTTATAATATATATAAATAAATGTAAATTAATAATATATTATAATAAATATAAATCGATATTTATCAAACACTTGCTCAAGTATTATATGTAAAAGAACATGAATCATATATAAATTTTTTGAATATTTTTTACTGAATATATTATATAATATAAATTTATGTAATAATGTTTTAGTGGGACGTAGTTATCATCAATTAAATGATCGCTACTTGTCTGCTACACTTGATTCAAGAATAGTTTATTCTGCTACCGAGTGGAAACGTCTTGCTAACCAATATAAAAAATTTGCTCCATTTGAGACTTCCCAACAAGTTAATCAAAGCGATCAAAATGATTTATCTTTATTATTTATTTCTAATGAGACATCTCGTAAGTATTACTTCTTCAAATAACCAAAAGAATTACTAATCATTGAATACTTATGAATGTATATGCTCTTTGGTCTTTTAACTATAATGCTTTATTATATGATATATATATATATATATATATATATATGTATATATATATATATGTATATATCTATAAACGCGTATTAGTATATTTGCATATATGAACATAATAAAAATAAAAATATGTCTTTATTAATATCTGTGTTCGCTAAAACTTTTTTGCAGCTATTATTTTAGCTGATATTGTATATTTATTTAAATATTTTTTGTCATTTTATATATAAACTGCTTTGTAAATATATGCATACACATTATTCTGACTTGTTCTTAAATTATTATACGAATTTCATAGAATAGTTTTGTTTGGATTTGTATGTATATATATATGAGGTTTTTTTTTATGCATAAGCTAGTCAATCTAAATATTTCAATCTATAAATAGTACTTTATAATGCTTTTTCAGTTACAAAATTTTGTCAAGCTTTGTTAACCAAATGGTCTGCACGATGTCTTTGGCCATACTCGTCTGAATTTGCTTATAAAGTATTCAATCAATACGTTTTATTGTTTTAGATATTATATCACTACAAATTTAATGGTTTAGCTGCTCTTAATTGTTTTGATGATCCATCTTTTGATTTTTTCAGTAAGAGAAGATAATATAACAAATTCAGTTTACAAAATCTTTACTGAAATAATTTTTTTACAGAAGTGTGTGATCCTCCCGTCAAACCTTATTTGAATAAATGGAAACCAAAAGACAGAAGAAGTTATTTTCCAGGTAAATCTATCATTATTATATAGATCTGACATTAGCAACACCTTTTCCTCCTCCCCAACATTATCGATCAATTTATTCTGGTATTCGCACACACTAGAATAATTTTTTTTTGTTTGCATTAATAGTGTAATTTAAAATTTCAATGAATTGAAACAATCTGAAAAAAATTGAAGTTAAATTTGTTCAAAAAAGATATTTGCTTATAATAATTCTCCATAGCAAAAGGTTTATCTTTGTTATAAAAAAAAATTGAGTGTAATTATTTTCAATTTAATTTTATAAAATGTATACCTAGTTGACGGAGTAATGAACTGAATATTGATGAAACAGTTGTTAGTTTATATATTAAGACCCACTTTTTATATTTTTAAATTTATTCCCTTGAGCATCGTATTATCCATAATAGCTGGCGTTGCTCCAATATGCGTTGGGTACAATCTTTCGGTAGTGAATACGTCTTTTAATATTATATCTGGTGATTTACGCTGGTGCGGAACACCTAATGAATATATATTAGCCCAAAAATCCACCATTCGAGTACCTGTTTATTGCGATAAATACAATACTTACCAATTTCTCGTAGTCAGCACATTTTTCTTATGGGCAGGTAATCTTAATATTATTAATATACGTAATTTGATTAATCCTTAGTATATGTTTTTTTATTCATAAACTTTATATAATTTTAATTGTGAAAAATGCTTATAAACTATTCAATAATGGCTTCAATCTCTATTTACTAATAAATTAATTAATAAAATAATTATTTTTTTCATTCTTTATATATGTAAAGCTTTATTGAAGAAACTATTTCAAACTTAATAATATATAATAATTTGCTGTTTTAAGCTGCTGGGAGTTTGTTGTCGAAATATTTTTTGGCTAAATACGGTCGAAGGAAAAGTTTGATGTATATAAACGTTTTTTTTATGATTTCGTCTTTGATGGGAGCTTTTTCTAACAACTTAATCACATTATACGCTTACAGGGCTGTAACTGGGATACTTTCAGGGTTAGCCACAGTTATTCCAGCTATTTTTATGACAGAAATGGCCATAGCAGAACATCGTAATATAGTCAGGTAATAACAACACTTTATTCAAATAATTTAATAAAGCTTTATACCTCAAATCGCTACTACATTTGGAGTTTTACTTGGAATTATTGCTGGTTATCCATTAAGAAACCCTTTTTCAAGTATTTCTGCTGAAGAGTTTGTTTATTTGATCCCTGATTGGGAGTTTAATCAGTAAGATAATTCACACCTTTTTATAGAATCCTCAAAGATCTTTATTTAAAGAGGAATTATATTCATTTTTAACTTATATATATATATATATTGATATATATATATATATATATGTTTATTGATATGTATATATGTTTTTATATATGTGTCTATATGATTATATATATGTATATATATATGTGTATATATGCGTGTATATATATGTGTATATACATGTGTATATATATGTGTATATACATGTGTATATATATGTGTATATATACGTGTATATATATGTGTGTATTTATGTGTATATATATGTGTATATATATGTGTATATATATGTGTATATATATGTGTATATATATGTGTATATATATGTGTATATATGTGTATATATATGTGTATATATATGTGTATATATATGTGTATATATATGTGTATATATATGTGTATATATACGTGTATATATACGTGTATATATATGTATGTATATATCAATTAATATTTTTATTAATTAATATTTATATTTAATTTTAAATTATTTTTATTTAAAAAGTGTATAAGTCAATGAAAGGCGCAATAATGATAGTGTATAACAATTTATTGCATACTTTTAGTGTACATACTAGATGTAGGGTATGTACACTAATAAAATAATTGCTATTTAAATGTTATAGAAATACAATATTTTCATTATTTAACTCATTTATGCAGGCTTTGGTGGCGCATAATGATTGGGTTAATGGCGCCTGTTTCAGGATTAAGCGCATTACTGCTAATAGAACCGTTCTCATTTGAGACTCCAGTTTATCTAAAAGCTACTGGAAGACACTACGAAGCTTTTCGAGCGGAAAAAATAATTAGACAGCCGTATAATTTGCTAAACCAAGAGTCGACAGATATATCAAACGACGATTCGTTACCGTCAGTCGCACCTAACAAAGGGGAGATCGAGTTATCAGATTTAAACGTACCCCGATACAGTTTACCTGAAGACAGTAAGTTGTCTTCAACTTCTTTCATGCCCATAAAAATCGCTTTAAAAAAACATGACACATTACGCAGCAAGCTGTTGATAGGGTGGGTTTTTGCTATGCTGCAACAATTTACTGGAATTATGGCTTTTTATTCATCCAGTAATTATTTATTTGAAAAAGTCGGGTTGGCGCAAGACGATTTGACTAAAGCAAGTGTTATAATGGCTGTGTTAAGTTTGCTTTGTTCCATTGTTTCTCCCTTTATACTCAAAAATCTTAAGAGACGCAAGATGTTAATTTTTGGCAGCTTTGGTATATCCCTTTCGCTCTATGCTGTAGTTGTCGTAACCTCTTTTCAGTTTGACAATGCCAATGAACTAGCATTAATGTCTGTGTTTAGTGCTATTATTCTTTATGGATTGACGCTTGGTCCAGGGCTATTCATTTATTTGAATGAGTTATTAATAACCGAGATCAAAGTAATATCAATATACTGTTATAATTACTAATAATTTAAGAAAACATTATTTATTTTATAACAATACTATTTAAAAATGTTTGAATTTGATTTACTCATATGTGAATTATATTTATTAATATATATATATATATATAAATGTATGTAAATTTATATATAAATGTTCTTATTATATAAATATCTTTATATAACAGCATAATGAAGTATTTTCGCTTTCAAATTTTAACTTTTATAGACATTTATTAAATAAAAGTTTTAATTTTATATGCAACATGTTTGTACACCCTACTTATAGTTTTATTTAAATGAAAAAAAAACATAGAATATTGACTGTATTTGGCTAGTTTATTACATAGATTGTTAAAATAGTGTAATTTTTTTTAATTTGTGCGCTTTAAATAATTTAATAGATTATACAATTTATTTAATGAATTTCTTCCAATCAAATTATTTTATTATATGGATTGATTTTCATTTTTAGGATGCTGGTTTATCTATTGCGTATGCTCTAAATTGGACAGCATCTTTCATCGTATTAGCTATGACACCTTTAATGGAGTACGACTATTTTTATGTGTTCTTTTCAAGTAATAAAAAACCAAAAAATATGTCTATAGGTATTTGTTTCGCAACAACTTTGATTGCATTCAAATTCGCTCCTGAAACATATTTCGAAGCAAGATAATCTTAAAATTGCATATATTTGATATTGCTGCTTTCTTGAGGCAATTTATGATCTTTTACATTTGCTTGACTTTCGTAAACTGTAACAACTGAAGTTCTCACGCTACCCGAGACTATTCCAAATAATCCTAATTGAAAAGTGTTTTACTTTGTGTATTTAAAATTAATTTAAAATAATTTGTACTGTTTCATATTGCAATTTTTCATTTCGCTTCACTAAATATATTCAAATGAAGTTATATGTGTATTTTAATGATTACACGAAGTTTTTATACAGTTATAAAATTTATACTTGAGTTTAATCATTTTTTTACATATTGATATTCAGTTTGTACTAGCATATGAACATGTTGAAATTTAATGTATAAAAATATTTTACATATAATATTAATTGTATAAATTCATATTTTTCTACATCAATATAATTATAAGAGAATGCTTAACAAATATATTTTATATAAATGATGGTAAAATAAAATTGTTTACCAAGATAGTGCAAGCGAAATCTTGAGTTGCTATCATTAAGGACACCAGTAAATCGAAATGTTATTGTAGAAGCATTAGTAAATCCCTATAAGTAATATTACTTATACTTAGTTTTTTATATACTTGAATGGGATAAAATAAAGTACCACATGGGTCTTCAACTAAATCAAGTTTTTGTGCAGCTTTATAGCTATCGACACTAAAAAACATTAAAACACTAGGATTTTACTTGGAAAAGTCAATTTCATCACAAGTATTATACATATAAGCAGTTTTTGGTATCATCCCATTTTCTCCTCCAATAATTCTTACACTAGTTATTCTACAAGGGTTAGTTAAAGGAACTCGAATAATCTGATAGTATATATCTGATGAATTTTTTTATTTTATTTAAATAATATTTAAATAATATTATTAGTAATTTCTCAGACACGTTTAATATACACATAAAGTATATATATATATATATATATATATGTATATATATATATACTTTATAGATATAAAATTATATATATACTTTATAGATATAAATTTATATATATACTTTATATATATATATATATATACATATGATTATATTTGGTTATATATTTTGTGCAGTAATAATTTTATAATATTTTTTATATAATGTTTATAATACTGGTAAACGACATACACTGGTATATAATTTTTTTAAATATGTATAAATCTAATTAATTATCCAAATAAAGAGACTTTTTGAGTCTTACTAAATCTGGGTCATCATCCTCAGATTCACAAAACAATTCAAAGTTGGTAAACCTATTTTTAAAAGACTTGAATATATAGACAGCCGTATTTTCTTTTTTTTCATTAAGAGCTTGGATTCCATTTCTAGTTATATACGAAAATAAACAAGTAGAATTAACCGCTAAAGCGGCATCTTGCTCACATGCGCAATTGGGTCCATGACCAGAAGACATTATATACAATTTAATTGTGAGACTAATAAAATCTGGTTGATTATGCGTTAATAATGAACTTATAAAGAACTTTTAATTATTTATGCATTTTTATTACATATTTTTGTACATATATATGTGCATGTATAAGAAATCACTATTTACATATATGTACAGTCGAAACTTAAGAAAATTATATCTTATTTCTTAGGGCACACCTCTTATAGTTACACATACTTATACTAAAATATATCAACTTTATTTCAAATATACAGAAATATTTATATATATATATATTATATACAAGTATACTTGAATTATTGTAATCGAATAATATTTGGTATATATACTATTAAGAAAAATGTGTTGTATGTTTAATAAAGAAAAAGTTGATGTAATCAGATGTATATAGCATCAGAACTCATTAGGTATTTTATAAATTTTATTTATTAGTCATAGGGTAAAGTATCATTACCTTTAATATACATATATATTGTTAAGTGCATATGCAAATAGTTTAATAAAAATATATTAAATTATTAGCTTATTTAAATTATGTTATGAAAAATAAAACACACAGATGATAATGATTTTTATTCTTCTGCATCTTCTTGGTCATTGTCCATTTCATCATATTTATCAGTTTCATCGGGTCCTCCGGATTTAGAAGCTTTACTAGATTTTTCGCCACTGGCTCTTTTGACTTTAGCAGCCATTAATTCGTCGTGTATGCGTGGTAACACACCTCCATTTGCTATAGTTACACCCCCTAAAAATTGATTAAGTTCTTCGTCATTTCTCACGGCAAGTTGTATGTGACGTGGGGTGATACGAGTTTTTTGATGATCACGAGCTGCGTCACCAGACAATTCTAACACTTCCGCGCATAAATATTCTAATACTGCTGCAAGGTAAACTGCAGAACCTGCACTTATACGATTTGAATAACGTCCCCGTTTTAGATAACGAAATATACGTCCTACTGGGAAAGATAATCCTGCACGATCAGACTTTGATAAGGTTTTTGTTCTCTTTCGACTAATAGAACTTGCTGGCGCTTGTGGCGCTGGAACATTTTTTCCTGAGCTTTTAGAAGCCATATTATCTTATTTTATTGTTTAATATTCAACAGGATCTGTGCACCTGATAAATATAAACCAGTATTGTCTATAACATAATAATTGTGGGATGAATTTTCAAAAATGTCATAAAATCAAAAAAATACAAATTATAAAGCTAATCGGTTTTCAATTTAACTTTCAGATTTTAGAAAAAATAGTTTATTTTAAGATTAAAATAAGCTGCCTTAACTTCTTTACCAGATGAATTTACTTTACAAATCAAAATCAAAAACTGAGGTAAGTATAAGCGGCAAAAATAAATAATATGTATTGTTCATCTTGTATTAATTGCTTGAAAAATTAATTATATTTATTTATAAAAACATTTTATTTACAAATACTAACTACGTTGTACTATGATATACAAACAAAAATTATAAAATTTACAAAATTACATCAAAGCAATCTGTAAAAATATTAGACAAAAATTAGAATTATAAGTCAAATAATAATTAAAGATATATATTGTTATATGCGATAAAAAATAGTTTTTGCAAAAAAATAGTTTGATGCAACTACATAAATAATGGTCTTAATGGAGGTATCATCAGATTTGTATTTTTGATTTCAATTTTTGACTGTAAATCTCCTAGAAAATTAGAACCCAATTGAATGTTTTTTTTGTGACTGTATTTTGTATGTTGATTGTTATTAATAGATTCTCGTGTGATATCAATTTCTGAAAAATTATATGGCCGTTTGATCGAATTGGAATTTTGACTGGAAATTTGATGGGTGTTTTCTTTGGCTGAATCAGAATTACTTCTTTCTTTCTTTGGTATACAGGTGGTAGATTTATGTGAATTTTCATTGATACTTAAAGTTTCTGTTGTGCCTGCAAAATTTTGTGAGTTGTTATCCTCGGAATAATACGGTAAATTGAGAGAGATATTATTTTCGGTGTGATCGCTTTTTCCGTGTGAATAAAAACTATTTTCTGGAGAAATGTTAGTATTAATTTGTTCTCGGGTATCGTAGTTTACAGAATGGTCGACGGTCTGTTTATCTGAGTATGTAGCGCTGTGGTTATTACTATTTTTTTCGTGGTTTGGTGGAGCATCATTATTATTTGAACTATTTGAGTATTCACTCTCAATTAGAGGACAAACATCGTTTTGTTTGTGTGGAAAGTATTTTTGTGGATTTTCATAACTTATGCTTCGTTGTTCCATATAAACCCACGGTCTATCTGTTTTATTTACTATGTCTAGTTTATATGCAGGTTGTTGCACATTAACATAACTTTTTTTCGGTAAATCTACTATGTGGTAAGGAATAAGGCTACTTTTATATTGACGGAACTGTTTTTTATCAATATAACAATTTTTCTTGTACTTGGAAGTGTCTTTGACAGGAAAATATAATTTTTTATTAGAAAGGCCATTTTTACTATTGTCAATTGTCTTACAAAATTGTTTTTTTATTGTACCATTTAAATACATTTTATTACTTAAGCTTTTATTTTGGCGACCGTGATTGATATTAGCAGCTTTTGTATAATTTGATGAATGGTAATTTGCACTTTTAACTATTTCATTTCTACGCATTGTGTCAAGGTCATGTAAACAGCTCTTTTTCACGGGTACGAAAAACATTCCTCTATTTCTTGTGTTTTTAAGTAGAGGGTTAAATTTTGTGGATACGTTATTATATTTCGATATGTATTTGCCTTCCAATCTACCACTGTATTTGAAAGATTCTTGTTTATAGGGCGCTTTCACCTTATTTGGAAACTTCCTTTGCAAATTTTCATGAGAAATATTACAAACTACTTTGTGAAGGAGTTCGGGTTGTTTAAAAAAATAATTTTTTTTATATGAAGGTTTCATCAAATGAGGTATTTTACTGGTTTCTGTTTTATTGTACAAGTTTGTAAATTGTTTGGGTTTTATTTCATCATTATTGTGCGTATGACAAAGTTCTTTATAAGAGGGCTGAGTAAGCTGTTGTTCACGCTGTGTTTTGCCGTAGTCAAAATTGTTATTAGTCGACTTTTCATTGTGGTTTTTGAAATTATTTACATTTTCGGAGCTAATTTCTGATTCTTTGTCAGAATAATAAGGTACCGGTAATTCTTTCAGATAAGAGGAAGCTTTGCTGTAATAATACTTGTCTTCCTTTGATGGTAAATTTTCAGCTACTCTTTTGCCCCCTTGATTCAAATAATTTTCAGTATCTAAATCAGGATATACATCATTGTTTTGACGGTGATCTAAATTTTCCACACGGTTGTTTTGGGGGTACTTATAGACGTAGTCATATTGATTGTTGATTTTTTTCTTGACCATATTTCTATCGGCATTCTTTTTATCGCCTTTAATTTGAATAGGATGATTGTTATGGTTATAATTATATTTGTTTTTCTTATATTCGCTTTCATTATACTTGACATTATTGTGGGTATCACATCTATATTTATTAGTGTCATAGTTGGCGTCATTATAGTTGGCGTCATTATAGTTGGCGTCATCATAGTTGGCGTCATCATAGTTGGCGTCATCATAGTTGGCGTCATCATAGTTGGCGTCATTATAGTTGGCGTCATCATAGTTGGCGTCATTATAGTTGGCCTCATGATAGCTGGAGTCATTATAAATGGCGGCATTATAGTTGGCGTCATCATAGTTGGCGTCATTGTAGTTGGCGTCGTTGTAGTTGGCGTCATTATAATTGGCGTCATTATAATTAGCGTCATTATAGTTGGCGTCATTGTAGTTGGCGTCATTATAAGTAGCGTCATTATAATTGGCGTCATTATAAGTAGCGTCATTATAATTGGCGTCATTATAAGTAGCGTCATTATAATTGGCGTCATTATAAGTAGCGTCATTATAATTAGCGTCATTATAATTAGCGTCATTGTAATTAGCGTCATCATAATTAGCGTCATTGTAATTAGCGTCATCATAATTGGCGTCATTATAATTGGCGTCATTATAATTGGTGTTATTATAATCGGCGCCATTGTAGTTGGCATCATTGTAATAAGCGTCATTGTAGTTAGCATCATTGTAGTTAGCATCATTGTAGTTGGCATCATTGTAGTTGGCATCATTGTAGTTGGCATCATTGTAGTTGGCATCATTGTAGTTGGCATCATTGTAGTTGGCATCATTGTAGTTGGCATCATTGTAATCGGCGTCATTGTATTTGGCTCGATTATAGTTGACGTCATTATCGTAAGCTTGATTATAATTAGCATTATCGTAGTTAGAGTTTTCTGAGTAATTAATTTGGTTGTGGTTGGGTTGGTCTTCTCCATAATAATCTGGCTCATTATAATCATATTGAACTGGTTCAGGATAATCATAGTAATTTTGTTGATTATTCTGACCGTTTCTTAAGTATTTGTCTTGATAATCATTAGGATATTTCTCAGTATGATGGCTGTATCTCTTGCTACCTTTGTCCGAAAAATACATTTCATATACAGGGTTTTGTTCTTGATTATAGGAGTCATTAAGTAGCTCTGAATTTAATAAATTTGAATCACGATTGTAAGATGGTTTTTCTTTCTCATTCTTTTGAGAGGTTTTATTGTTTTTTTGTTTTATCTCAATCTGATCTTTTTGAGATAAAGACTCTGATGTACTAGTTCCGTTTATTTCTATACAACGTTCGACAACAAATTCCTTTGAATTTTCACTTTTTACTTTAGTTTTTACATTTTTATCCTAAAAATAAACCCAAACAATGAATACAAAATTAACAATTAGTTGAACTCATATATGTTAATTGGAATAGATATATAGAAGAAATCATTTTGATGATATTTGTTTATACACTCATATGCAATTAATAATAAATACCCCTTATTTATATTTTATGCTTTTCAACTCAAAATATAACTACCATGTATAATATTATTTAAATATATGGTAATCACATGATATAATTCACCTCAAGCAATGTAATTTACCTTAGTGTTTTGGGTAAACTCAAATTCAAGTTCTACAGGTTTGGCATCTTTATTTGGATGAACTGTTGTTAATATACATGGCATATCAGCTTTTTCTTTTTGTTTAGTTTCAATTTCAACATGAACTAAAGGATTTTTTTTTTTATCACATAATACATATTTTTCTAGACCATGAGATACATCATTGTCAAAAGGAAGCTGAACATTTAGACGATATTTTTGTGAAGAAATTCTTTTCTTCTTTATGTCGTTCAATAAAGGACGGTGTTTGACAAAAATAGCTCCAGGTGGACGCCAAAGTTCAGTTCCATCCGGTAAATGTAATTTTGTAGGCCATAAATCACAATTTTTGTTTTTGTTAACACGTAAGGGGTTTCTTCGAAAAACATGAGGTTTTCTAGATATGTTTTGTGCCCGAAAAGTTTTATTTACATCAAAGTATTCAAACGTATTTTCTGTTGATCTCGGTGCTTGGAAACATGTATAACGCGGTTTCTGTATATACAGATATGACTAAAAAAATGGTTTTACTTGATGAATTATCGCTGGTGCAGGTAATGGATTAAGGTTTGTTTTTAGTAAGGAACAAAAATCATTACATAATCCTAAAGTCTGAAAACACGCTTCTCTTGAATTTGATGCATAATTTTTTCTTGAAATTAAATTTTTTTCTTCATCTACTTTCTCCTCTTTTTCCTCTTTCTTAGTTTCTTTTGCGATAGAGCTTATACCGTTTTTATTCTCTTCTGAAGTATCAAAGTATAATTTACATTTTGATGAACTTAACTCTTGCTTATACGGCGACTTAATACATTTCACGTACTTGTATGAATCAAAACATGTCGTACATTAAAATACATTATATGTAGTTTAATATTTTCATATATATATATATATGTATATATACATATATAATTTCTATCTACGGATAACTGTTCCGTATAATAGAATTTTGCTAAGGATATATATTAATCTATATAATACAGTCTATAATACAAATATTCTCAAGAAAATTAAACTGATACCTTTCTCTTCTGGAAGAACTTCAACATGTTGTGCATTCATAACCCAGCCATAAAATTTATTTTTTTGTAGCAATTGGGATAAAACACTAATTGTAAAAATAGAATATTTAAGCAATACCTCCAACGATAGTAATCAGATTCTCTGGAGTATTCTAATTCATTAACTAACTCTTTTTGAGATACGCTTTCCAAATAGCGAGCACATATCATGAGTTGAATCTGCCAAATTAGTTATTGAAATTATATACAGAAAATTTTATATTACGTATTTAAACAGATTATACAAAAAATATTGCAATGCATCAGTATATAAATACTTAATGTTGATATATATATATATATATATATATATAAATTATCATGCATGAATAGTGTATTTAAAAACTTAGTACCAGATAATTATTAGTTTTGTATTTTTAAAAATTATTTAATTTATATGCAATATTTCTCATACAGTTTAACTAAGCTTTGGTATACTCTGATGTTCGTATTTACTTACTGATAGATTTCAGGTTGATTTTATATATTAATTATAGATAAGTAGTTTTGTAATATATATTGAAAATAAATCAATTAATATGATGCTTAGTTAAGTTTTACTTGTCTTAGCCGGTGAACAAAAGCTCGCATCCACATATATCCAGTGTCTTTTCGCGATATAGCAAAACAATTAGCAATAATGGCCCTAGCAAATGTAAAAATTTAAAGGTAATACTTTAAAAAAGTTGCATAAACAGTACTGTCCGGAAGCCTGATTAAATTATTAAAACTCAATCGAAAATGATTACGCGACATCATTTGAGGCTACAGTGAAAAAAGCGTATAAATTCATCCAGCACCCAGCGAATAATCTAAATGCAAGCGACTCTAGAAGTTCTTTCACTTTAGATTCAATCCAATTTTCTTTATTTACTTCGGCCACATTTAGCTCCTAAAAAGTAATTGATTTATAAATTTGCATACCTCCGCTAAACCATAAAAATATTCATATACAAAATACTCTATAATTTGCTGGCCTTCTGACGCTGCAGTCTGAAGCCATGTATACACTATACAATGCTATACTTGCTGATTAAAAGGATCATCCAATAGTTGTTGAATACGAGGAATAATTTTATTGTCTATAACACATGTTCAATGTACAACGTTTTATTAGGTTGTAAATTAGATTTAAACTACATATATGTATATATATGTAAAACACTTTTTTATATGATATTTCCATTATTATTAAAACATACAGAAATAAATTTCCTATAGTAAAAATAAATTATTTTTTGCTGTCCAATATATTTACATATACTAAGCGTTATAATTTACTAGATAAACCTATGCAATTAAATGATAAATATATTATCTGAATAATATACTTTCTTTTGTTTATGCTTATTTGAAGCATGTACGTTAAATAATATATATATATATATACATGTAAGAAATAAAGTAAATTAAAATTCTTTAGGTTGAAATAATAATTATAATTTATATAACTATGGATATTATCAATCCTTTTTCTAAATTATCAGTATAATCATACTATTACGTTAATGTATAATATTATACAATTTTTTTTATGCTAAAATTTTCAGCATAATTTGGTTTAACTTCATTGACTCTAACATTATGTCAATTTTATTACCCTAGATTGCTTAATGTTTAAGAGAATTTTTTATCAGGCAGTATTATTGAAACTTACGCTCATAACTAAAATAATTCTGCAAGTCTAATATGAGATCACTGTTTTCATGAACGTCTGTAAGTTCAAGCCTTTCCGACCAGTATAAATGTTCTACAAGAGAAGGCATCCATTCAAATATTTTCATAGATTCTTGATGTTTTAATTGAATGCCATAACCAACGCAAGCTTTTATATATTGAACACAAGCAGACCGATTTTGTAAAGACTGAAAAAAGTAAACTTTTGTTTATAAATTTATGATTCAATTCATTTAAAATAAAGAAATACTTGAACAATTTTTAAAATAATAAATCTAGACATTAAAACAAACTTCATATAATTTATGACAAAGTGCTATATATACTTATATGCTTGTATTATGTAGAAGATATTTATTCCTGATATAAATTAAAAAAATATTATGACTCTGTCATAATGTTAGTAAAATTTTCTTATTTTGTGTTAATATTGTTCTATTTTATATTCATAATTGATATCAAATAGCTCAACTATCATTTTACATTAATTATATTAGAAAAAAAAATTATAAACGTTTAATATTACGACATATTTATTTACATATATACATTTATAATACAATACTAGACCATATATAAAACCATATATACCATATATAATATTGATTAATAAATCCATTTTAATCAATTTGGTTGAAGTTTTGAAGTTATATACCTGAACAGGAGACAAATAGTATTTTCCGAATATATATAGCGCTTTAGGAGACATTATGCGCTCTATTTTTTTTTGCACCCAAATGTAACTTGTTAAATCTTCAGGTAATAAACGGTTATTTAATAGATCATAAGGAATTCCAGTAGGATCAAAATGTTCATTTACATAAACGTATGAAAAAAGTTCTATGCTTCTTGCCCCTAATACTACAAGCTTTTCATACATTCCACTCCCTCCATGAGCAATGTCTACAGTTCATATATTGATACGAATTTTATAATTATTTGAAGTTTTATGTAATATGTAGTTTAGCTATTGATTGAATGCATATGTTCCATATATATATACATTAATATACAAATTTAAGCTTTGTATACATAGACATAACGTGTATCCAATTGTAACATTATATTATTTTATGCTAATACATGTGAATACATATAACACATGTATATATATGATTAAACTGAGATGCCACTATTTCACAAATGAACGTGTACTCTAAAAATTTAATTTATGATTGTCCACACATGCAATAAAAAAATTATCGTAAAGTTATAGTTATATAGTAGATGCACCTGTAAAATAAGTTTTGAATTCCTCGGGCGGTAATTCGAGAGGTGAGTATCCGAACCAATTATGCAAATCACACCATAAAGAACAACGGCGGTCTGGGCATACAGAAAAATCTGAATACACTCATTAGAATGATCAAATAGTCACCATTGATAACATCGACAGATTTATACGGGCATCCTGATTGATGCTCTATGTTTTTAATTTTATCCATTTTTACAATATCCACATACTTCAACTATAAAAAAAATATAACTTTATATATTGTATCGATTCTCAGTGAGGTTTCTGTATAATAATTTGTTAAAAAGGCTGAATAACGTTTCGTTTCTGTTATTAGAAAAAAATTAATGGCATTATAAAAACTGCTGAATGCATTAAAACTATAAGGACTTTGAATAATCTTCATCACATTCCAAACATCTCGTTATTGATTCAGATAAATTATACCTATTTATAGATGTTTTAGTTACTGTCTTACGCATTAATAGCGCAGAATAAACAAACTGTTTGATTACAGTTGTAACATACAGACGTTTTAGTAGCGCACGATTTGCACATGTTTCGAGCACATCGTTCGCATTCATTTGTTAAGCAATCTAATTCTATATTTTATTTACTTAATTACCTAGTTTAGATGGACATATTTGGCAAATCTGTGATTTTTTATAGATCTTAGAATTGTGCAATATATTTTTTGAATGTGTAGCTCTCTCATTACGCTTATTTTTACAAAATAGATCGATAGTTATAGGCTGCTGCCGCTTCGTCATACAGTAATGTTGAGTTATTTCATTGAATTTTTTTTTCCAGTCAAGTTAGAAATATATCAGAATTTGCTTCATGTAAATTTTGCATTTAATACACATACTTTATTATATAATGTGTCATTTTACTGAAATTTGTTCGTTGATCTTCATTTAAAATAAAGTTAATTAGCTCGAATTTGTTGCATAAAGTTTAAAAAAAATGTAAAATAGTCATATTTGCTAGATTTTTTTTATTTTATTTAAGAAATTTTGAATACAAATGGAAACAAATTATACAGTTTTTCAAACACCTATAAAATCTATATTTAGTAACATAAGTGGAAGCAAAATATTGATATTAGACCTAGAAACGACAGGGATCTTAAGTGTATTGATTACGCAAACAGAGCTGCTGGAATTGGCTGTGATTAGTGTGCTAAATATATCTGATGTAACAAATACTGGAAAAGAACAATTAGATAACACAACAAAGTTTTTACCGGCTATTTGTATTTTAAGGCCAACAAAGGAAAGTTTTAAGCTATTGGAAAAACTTTTACAATTGCAGTTATTTTTCAGCTATTATATATATTTCACTTCTCCGTTAACTGAACGGCAAATAGATAAAATAGCTCAATTCGACACGCTTCAGCGCATACGTCATTTGTCATCTATTACATGTGATTTCCTTCTGTTGTCTCCTCAACTTTTTTCCCTTGAGTTACAGTCATGCCATGGATTATTGTTTCCGACGCATATAAATCATTCAACTTATGAATCATATTGCTTTGAAAGAATATTATCTGGTTTAGTATCCGCTTTGTGTACTTTCTGTAATTCCTCTTTCGCAGGTATCTGCTACTCAAAGAACTCTCAGCTCTGTCACATTTTTGCAAATAATATTGTAGCATATCTTCACACGTATGGAAAAACTTTGAAGCCTAGTATTTTTGAAGTCGATACTTCTGGTATATTTGCTATATATATATATATATATATATATATATATGTACAACTAAAACAGTAAATCGATAACCATTAATATGCATTTGAGTAATATTTATATAGAAAGTCTTATTCTTATCTACAAATTTCTCATATGATTTCATTATAACTATTTCTAAATTATTCAACATTATATGTCTAGATATGTCTCTACATAATTAAAATTGTAGCCATCAAAAATCCATAGTAGTTTAAATGTGAATATGCATGTTAAGTCATATTTATACATATACAAATATTATTCCTCGTTCGTGTACATAGAATAGAAATATTTGTTTTCAATTGAGTAAAGAATTATAGATTGTCCATATACACTATAAAAGATACAAATATACTTAGACATATAGTCATTGTAAACCTTTTAGTGAGTCAATAAATTTATATAATAACAGTATACAACGAAGATAATTTAAGCATTTTTGTACATTGTATAGAAAAATAATTATTATTATGCATCAAAATTAAGATTTACCCAGGTAAAAAAGAATCCAGCGTATTATGTATAATTGATCGCCGAGAAGACGTTATTACACCATTGATACTTCCATGGACATATGAAGCTATGATTCATGAATTTTTTACAATAGACCGCAATGTAGTCAACATCAAGCCTTCCTCCCATTCCCGCGAACAAAAAAAAATAGAATCAATTATTCTAAATTCAAATTCCGACAACTTTTTCAAAGAAAATCGTTATACATTATTTGGAGCTTTAAGTGACGTAATTAATGAGAAAGTAAGCGAAGTACAGCAAATAAGAAACGAAATGTTAAAATGGAATCAAGATTCAACTGATAACATTCAGAATTTAAAGAATATTATACATTTTTTTCCCGAAAAACAACAGTACAATACATTAATAGCAAAACACGTACAGCTTATTCACGAATTATCCGATTATGTTCAAAAAAAAAACTTGATACAAATAGGAAGAATGCAGCAAGAAATAATATCGTCTCCATCTTTGAAAAATTCGATATATGAAGAAATAGTTCAATTATTTAACGATAAGGAAAATAAATTAGCAAATAAAAGTATCAGTAATGAATTAGTTATACTTTGCATACTCTACATATTGCAGTATAGGAAGGATTTTAATAAAACTAATTATCTCATGACTCTGTTACAAAGTTCTGGGGTTGATACTTTCATAGTTCATCAATTATTATCTTATATTGGCCCTAATTTCGACACACATAATGAGTTTTCAACTTTTGATGTTGCAAAAGATGTGGTGTCTAGGAATTTACAAAGCAATAAGTCGAACATATTTTTATCGCACAAGAGTTTATTAGTAAATTTAGTAGATGTTCTCACAAAAAAAGGAACAAAATATATACAGAAACACAATTTTGATTTTATGTTTTACAAAGAATCGAATAAAAGTTACAATTATGCTCCTAAAAATATTATTATTTTTATTATTGGGGGAGCTACATATAAAGAAATTTATGATTTGCACCAATTTCAAACAGATTCAACATCCATTGTTCTAGGTGGCACAACCATACATAATTCAATTAGTTTCTTATCTGAAATAGCATTGGTAAATTCAGATTCAATTTTTTCTCCGTCTTCTTCTGAATTTGAACGAAAGCCGGCTGTTTTATCAAAAGTCACTGAAGAGAGTTCTACCAAACTTAAAAAATCATTTATAGATAGTTCGTGGTAATCAGTAAATATATATGTATTTAATCATGTTGTGCATATGTATTTAACTCGTTGATCATAGAGCACATATGAAATTATATTTTAATGTAAACCGAGACTCAATTAATTTTCAAAGTGACTTTACACGTTAAAAAGTTAACATAATTTATAGCGTAATGAACTATAATATATTTAATTATAACATATACTCCTGATATAACTATTTAAGGTATTTTGTTTATTTATCCAACCTCTGACCAGGTATTTTATGTATACAGGTACAATTTATATATATGTGTATATACATTAATTAAGCTTGAGTGTCAAATAATAAATAAAAATGATAGAAACAGCTGCAATTATAACAAAAGGCGGGGTTCTTCTTTGGTATTATACATTTAATATATTAGATGGAGTAGAAAAACAGCGTGACACTCTTCAGAAATTTATAGAAAAATATATTGTGGAAGTAAGTCATAATATTATTTATATAAAATTACATTTTTTCTATAGGAAAATACAGATTTTTTAGCTAAAGTAGACTACCTTTCAGTTGAATGGACTTCTATAAATAACATATCTGCCGCTATTATCGTTCTTTATGATACTTTTGATGAAATCAAAACTTTCGTTGAAAAATTGAAAACTGAATTCTTGGCTTCCATATCAGATGATTCAATTGCATCTTTGACAGACCCTACAGACATTGAAACTAAGCTTATAGATCTGTTTCAAAAGAAGAATTTTAATCAAAACTTTTTTAATGTATTAGATCAGTGCGAAAAAGGTATTACACTCAAATTCTATTTTCAATCTAGATAGTGAGTTATCTCAAAATCAGCAAACTTCCAAGAAAAGCGGTAGCTATCTTATTTGAGTATATCATGTTGATAGGAAGAATAAAAAAAAATTCAAGCAAATCTTTGCAAAAAGTAATGATAAATAAATATATACACAACTTTATCTCGTGTAAACATAATATCTTTCATAATCTTGCTTTAAATATGTGTTCTCATCCAAGTAGCTGGAAAAATAAGTATTTATAATATAATTATACAATTCAACAAAATATACTACTGTTTGTTTGTAATAAATATTTATTTCAAGCTCATAATAGGTTTTATATACACGTGTAAAATATTATATATAATTTGAGAAAAGTTTATTACACATTTATTTAGGATTCTGGAAGGAATAATGAGAAAAAAAAAAAAATGCATCTGAAACTTTAGACTATTCAATCGACACAAGAACTGAACGGGCAAACCCGAAAAGAGATGGTACTATGCCTCTAGATATGATGCAGTCAATATCTACCACTGTAAAAAAAAACACTTCTAAATTCTTTAATAGTAAGAGTATTATTTTTTTTTGAAGAATGATCAAGATATCGTTACTCGGATACACCAAACAGTGACTTCAGTAACTGGCAATCAATTGATTGATACAGAACTTTTGAATCCTGTTCTTGAAGAGCTCAAAGATCATTTAATAGGCAAAAATGTTGCTACAGACGTAGCAATTCAGATAACAGACTCTGTGGGGAAATCGATTATTGGTACAAAAACTGCATCTTTTACTTCAATAAAAAATGCAACAACTGACGCATTATCCAATACAATAAAAAAAATTCTTTGTCCATCTACGTAGGGTGTACGGTCTTTAAAACTTTTTTCAGTCAGGTAGATATTATCAAATCTATTCACGATGCCAAACAACATGGAAAGGTTTACTCTATTTGTTTCTTGGTATCAATTCGTTAGTATATGCAAGCATTTTAGGGAATTAATGGTGTTGGGAAAAGTACCAATTTAGCGAAAATAGCATATTATTTGAAAACGGTAATAAAAATATTTATATACAAAATATTGAAATATATTATGCTTTATGTGAAAAATTTGAGATATATGTTAACATTTAGAAAGGAAAGCTAAATGTAATGATAGCCGCTTGTGACACTTTTCGTTCTGGTGCAATTGAACAATTGAAGACTCATGCAGAAAATCTCGATATCAAATTATTTCAGCAAGGATATGGAAAAGACCCTGCTATTACGTGCAAATTAGCGTTAAAACATGCACAAGAAACCAACATGGATGTTGTACTTATTGATACGGCGGGTCGCATGCAAGATAATGAGCCACTTATGCGTGCTTTGGTCAAACTAATCACTATCAACAATCCAGATCTTATTCTTTTTATAGGAGAAGCTTTGTTTGGAAATGATTCTGTTGACCAGCTTAAGAAATTTCACAAATGCTTGATAAATTATGCTCCTTATAGTGTTTGTAATTTCTCATTAAATTTATTTTATAGGAGAAAGAACCTAGAAGTATAGATGGCCTTATAATAACTAAAATGGATACCGTAGACGAAAAGGTAGTTTACTATATTTTATGATTTAAATTCAAATGTACATACTAATGAGTACTTTGAAGTAAATCATGTCATTATATATTTGACGTACTGCAATTATTGTGAGGTGCACAGCAACGAAAAAGATTCTTTACTTTAATTTTCAATTCTTAGATTGGAACAGCATTGACGATGGCTTATGTTTCTGGAAAGCCTATTGTATTCATAGGAACTGGACAAAAATATCCGGACTTACAGCCTCTTCATGTATGAATAAAGTATCAATTTGATCATTTTATAGGTAGAAAACGTCATTGATTCACTGCTGAGTTGAATCATCTTTTTTTATAAAGACATGGTTTCAATAGCTTCCAATCTATTTTTTTCTTCTTGTGAAATTCGTAAACATTGAATTCAAGTATTGTAAAATAACTTTTCAAATCCATCTATAAAAATCGCAATATCAAATGCATCAATTTTATTTATGTTTGTCCGGGAGGAGTATTTATCATAAATTTAATTTATTTTTTATTCAAAAAATTTTATTTTAGTACTCTGAAGCTAATTATTTAAATATGCAAATATTATTTCAATCTGAGTATCTTTTATGACACCATAAAATGTATATGGTGTCATACAAAGAATATATAAATAATGATTCGGTTATAAGATTATAATAAAACTTAAAGTCAAAAGTTTACCTCTGATGTGCATTTAGACCCCAAAGATTCTATTGATTTTTTGAACTTTGGTATACTAATAAACCTTGAACTTATTTCTGCTATTTTTAACTTTCCTCTATTATGTTGATAAATATAATCATAATATTTTACGGTTTTTTTAATATGCGAAAAGCTTCATATATAAATTGAGGCCAATCTGAACCCATTATACTTAAAGAAAATATAGCAACATTAACCAGGCTACTTTCAAGAGGCAATTTGGCAAGATTTGCAGCAATTACGTTATTTTCTGGATTAGCTATCATGTCTACGCTGTATATTTTTCTATCAGGAAATGTTTTAGCTATAAGAGCATTTCCACACCCTAGATCTGCAATACTAAGTAGTAATATTAATAAATATTCTGTGGCTCCCACTCGTCAAAGATTAAATTATATTAATTACACTTATATATAATTGTAATTTATGATATTATTTTAAAATTATAAGAATTACATGTGATCTTTAGGGACAGACTTCTCAATCCAACTAATTATTTCTAAAGTAGGATTTTTTATCCACGTAGCAGCTTGCAAATCATATCCTTCATGATATTGCTTAAATAAAGTGGGTTCACTTTGAAATTTTTTAAACATCGCATCACTTGTTTGTGTGTAAAGCATTTCATTTAATTGACGAAACCTTCCGCCAATTAATTTTGTCCTCATAAGTTCTTGTGATTTGGTGAATCGTTTCTTACTTGGCTCCTAAAATATAATAAAAAATGAGTATGTATTTGTTTGAGCTATATATACGTGAATTTAGAGTTTATTCATATGTTTGTTCATAAAGTATAGAGATAATTTGTTATTAATGTTTGAGAGATAAATTTACGCATATTATATTCAGCTATTATATAAGTGTGAAGTAAAGATGTGTTTGAAGTATAAAAATTTACATTTTAAGTGAAAATAGGGTTTATTTTATCACATAAAATATTTAAAAAGCATATTATTCGTAATCTAGATAATAATAACTTTAGAAATATATACGTATAAGATATTTAAAAAGATTTTTCACGTATAAAATATCATAACTATCAATTGATTAATTAATATTACATTTTCTTGTTTCGGATGATTTCTTTTCATCGTCAGACTTCAGGACCTTATGAGCGGAAGAAAAACGCGGTCACGAAAAAATCATTATAAATGGCTTTTACAAACTGAAAAAGAAGAAGAAGAAAAAAGACAGAAAAATAAGACAGCTCAAAAAAATGATACTTGTTCTGTCAAGAACAAAACTTCCAATGTAACATAAAAAAATAAGCACCCTAAATTTTTCTTCAGGATAAAATAAGCTCAATGAGTAGAAAAATATTTAAAAAAAAAAGACATTTTGACAAAAAAACAATGCGCCGCTTACGTTGTAAAGGTAAAACAAAAATGATGTCAATAAACGGTTTCAGATGTCAATATGGGTCGATAGCGATTATACCACCCTAACTTCTTGTAGTAAGGCTCACCCTTCCGTCTATCCTGTAACTTTAAAACCACTTTTCTAGCTTTATATTGTGATATTGTCTACGAAAATTTACTTAAATAATTAGCATAGATATTGCATATACATAAATATATATATATATATGCATATTCATAATACTAATTCATTATAAATTGAGTTTATTTGGAATAATTGATCTTTAATATTACTTTGCTCAAATCAGTGCGCAAATCAGTATGAACTTGGAGACCAGTGTATAACATGTTGAACAAATGGGATTTAACGCATAAATAACTTGCTTTATATCTTAGTATATTTATGAAGTGCAAAATGTTTTTACTTCTCAGCGTAATCCAAATACTCCAAAGCTAATTCATCGATGTCTATATTTTTTCCTGTAAATCAACTTTAAAATACATATTGACATATAAACATTTAAAGTTTTTACGTTAAAATAAACTGAGACTAAATAATATACTTTCTTCAAATTGATTATAAATTTTTTTCTTACCCGAAAATAAAGCAGGATTCTCTAAAACAGCTTCAGCGGACATTACAGCATCGGCACTATTATCATTTATTAAACAATCGTATTAAGATACCCGGTTTGCTCTAAACATTTATTCGCGTCTGTTAAATTTGCAATTCCCCCGTTGGCAATCACTGAGAAACTTAATATTAATATAATTATTAATATTATCATTATTATTATTATTATTATAATTATAAATATAATTATTTTTATTAGAATAATTATAATTATTATTATAAGTATTATTACTACTATTATAATAATGATGATATTACTTTACCCGGTATAGATATAGATCTTTTAATATATGATATCAATTCCCAATCACATTTTCCTACTAAATCTTTTTTTTGCTCCTATACTACTCTTTCGTCACATATCATAACAAACTTTAGTACGACCATGTATACAAACGGCGGTACAGCCTCTAGCTTCAATTGCTTTGCAAAAATTTAAGGTAGGTTGATAATCAGTTTCATTTATTTTCCTTATTTTGCAAAATAAAGGATACTTTATACGTTTTACAAGTTCTCCAATCAAATTTCTGCATATATTTACATAGATTACATGAATTACATGGCATAATCAGTATCATGTAATAAAAATGCTCCATAGCGTCCCTTTTTTGCTATTCCCTAATTGTTTATATTCAACTTTGTTTTGATTAAGTTGCATGTGTATATATATAGGTATGCTTAGTGAATAGTCGTTCATAAGTACTTACTTGGGGACAGCCCAAGTTTATATCTACTGCGGCGACTGAACTATCCAAATAATCTACAGCTCTCGTTATGGTATCGACCTCATTTCCGCAAAATTGAGCTACAAGTGGCAAATCCTCATTACAAGTTTGAAAACTCGTTTGGCGGTATGAAGAATCAGTTGAAAATATTCTAATATAACGTAATAACTAAGATTAGTACTATTATTATTCAGACAGATATATTATTAATGAATATTATAAAAAAAATAAACTACTTGACATGGAAGTGGAAACATACATATGTCTGTGCAAATTACAACTAATTAATATATGTATATATATATAAATATATAATTTATTAATGCTATATTATAGTAAGTTTTATAGGAGACCGTACCTGCTATGTAGCATAGGTGTGTATGCAAGCTGTACACCATATTTCCGACAAAGCATTCTGAATGCTAGTTCGCTTTGATTCACCATAGGAGCAAGTACGTATTTTGGTGAATTGATACTTGTCCAAAACTCCCATGGATCTGTTACCATGATATTGTGCCTGTAAAACCGATTGTGTATATATATAATGTGATGTTAAAAAACCGCAAATAGTTTCCTTATTATGACAATTCACTATTTAAAAATTAGTTTGAGATAATTATCTATTAGTTCCATGGTGGTTCATCTCCTAAATAACTCAATTTATTGAGTTTATTGTTATGAAGCTGTTCTATCAACGGTTTCAAAAATTCCAAAATAGATTTTGTTATTTCATCAGCAGTGATTGTAGTATCTTTTATATCTATAACTTTCCAAATAGACATTTGATGGAACTTTTTGAATTCTTCATGTACACTATTCAAAACGTTCACTTTCTCATATTTTTCTGAACCTAGAACATATTCAAAATAATGTCAAAACTTGCTGTGGTATAATATATAATTAGTATAATAATTAATCTGGGTATTTTTACTGAAGAAAAAATCTATAGATACAATTATGCATATACTCATTTATACAGTGAAATAACATGAAATCTATCTAATTACAGAATTGTATTTAGATAAGATTGAATTATATAATCACGTAAGGCATACGTTGCTTTATATACATTGCTTACCGTAATTTGAGCGCTTAGATGCATCTCCAGGGGAAATTTGAAGTTGAATCACTAAATCTGGCTTAGGCAAGCCGCGATCTGCGCTCAGGCACCAATGAAAATCTAATTTCTGTCATATATTAGTAGCTATTTATATATTACCTCTGCACCAGCGGAATATGCACTTCCTGAAAACGCATATCTATCACAAATAATAGAAACTCCATCTTCCAATAAACATTTGATTTCATTACTGCAATACATTATTTATTTTGCTTATCCTCTTCACAATGGTTTTAGCATAATTTAATTATGAATATAAGTATGAATAATATATTTTATTTAATAGCATTATATTATTGTTCTTTATTGGAAAATACAAATATTAATTATGATATTTTAGTAAAAATATACAAGTTTTAAAAATCAAATTTAAGTGCTTACGCCCGTTCCCATCTATTTCCACTAAATAATAAATGTAATGAATTTGGAGATATTGCGTTTTTATGCTTCAGATAATCATCTATGAGGTTTCCAATCAAAGTTTTCCTATCTACAGGGAAACAATCATGTCAGTAATTTTATATTCAAGTTTTATAATTTGTGAATGGAATAATATAAAACTTCAATGCAAATATAAGATAAGAACTTTTATAAAAAAAATATTTTTTTATAATATACTGTGGAAAATAATAATAATATATGAGAATCAGTGTGCTTCGATTATTTTAATATAACAGAAATAAATTTATAATAAGCAATTGTGAACATTGAAAAAATTGTTTGTCTAAATTTTCTATAAATAAATTATATTCAAGCTATGTAATATAATATAAAATTATGTGTTTACTGATGTATCGTATGAATTACAAACCAGGAAATGATATAGAAACGCAGCTAATTTGTTGCTCATTAAAAAAATCCAGAATTCGGCTTATTTGTGTAGATTTACCGGATCTATCAAACAAAATTGATGCACGTAGTAAATTTACCTATCTATACCTTCCAACACAATAAAAATTCCACGGCGCATTTTTCAAATTATTTTAATTTTAAAAATATTTATTCAAGATACTATAAACTTATGAAAGATGCACTTTGTTTTTACTCGTTTTCAATTATATAAGCGTCAGAAAATAGTTAAAATTACGAAAAATATATTTTACAATAACAAATTATTATTAAAACAAGTTTAACCTTAAAATTAGGTTCTTAACTCAACAAAATTTAAGTGTTATCACAGTCAAAAATATTTCTTGTTATATTCCCATGTAGTCTAGTCGGCTAGGATACTCGGCTTTCACCCGAGAGACCCGGGTTCGATTCCCGGCGTGGGAGTTATTTTGTTGTAGATCTTTATATTATACAAGAAATATTTTATTTTGTATAGTCAATTCATTACAGGGTTTTAGTAGATTATCAATAAAATAAAATATTTGAGTAAAAAAACTCATGGAGTATCTAGGGATTTTTATACTTTATCAAAAATTTGGAAAAATCAAACCAGTATAAGGGTTTTCGTAAGCGTTCATTTACAGCATTATGAATGTTGACTGTCCATTTACAATAATGGTAACGGCTAGTTAAATTAGGCTTATTTTTTTGTATTTCAATGAGTATATTTCGACTACAATCCATACAAGGATATAAATGAAATAAACTGTTTAGCCAATTAGTCATTCTTTTTTTCTCCTCTTCATTCGGGAACTCAGGAAAGTTTACTGCAGCAGAATGAATAGTTAACCAGCTTGCACGCCCCAAAATCTCTTTGCTAGGGGCTTGATTTGGTAAAGCGTTGTTACTAGGATTACAAAAGTGGCTTGGGCACTTATTTAATTTCTTCGAAAAATTTTCAATATACTTTATCATCAAGAAAAATATAATTTTTGTATGTCACAATTTTGAAATCTTTGATTACACTGGGGACATTTGCGGTTTCGAGAAGTCAGCGTATCTTTCAAACACTCTAAGACACAGTTTTTCAATTTCATTTGCTTTCACGCTTCAAAGAGCATGTAATAAATTATATATGAATATTTGATGTGGTTATGTTTGTATCAAATATATATAACTTTTTTTTACATATATGTATATATACGGGTGCTAATAATATTGATCTGTATATAATTTGTATAATTATAACGCTATTTAAACCATGATTTTTATAGCTAAATACCTTCACAGAAGACATGGCCGCATTTACGAACACAACTGTCACGAAAACGTTCATTACACAGAGCACAAATGTAACATTTCTACGGGATTATATTAAATTAATTAATTTTACTCTTAATGCTTCAAGTTCTTGCAAAAGCAAATCATTTTTTTCTTGTTTCTCGTTTGTATTTGGGGTATGAACTAACTCAGAGAAAAAACTTATTTCTGGGACCTGTTTGATTTCAGGTTCATTCAGCAAATCTTTTAACATCTGAAATATGTGCACTTTAAAATATAAACAACATTTAAGTAAACTATCATTTTATCGCATTTACCCACACAGTGTAATTTAATAAAAACGCTTTTTGAAAAAATTACCTCACAATGGAAAGATTCATAAAGTTTTTTTATTAAAAGAATTAATTTTTGGATTTTTTGTTCAGCAATTTCCAATTTTAAGCTAGTCTCAACATCCTAATAATTACATAGCTATACAAACAAATTACGTTTTCAATATTTGCGCACTTCATTCCCTCACTCTGCATGTTAGTTACAATTTCCTTCTGACGGAATAACTATCATATAGTTCATCTAGAAATCTGTTTTATCTATTATAATAAATATAAGTATTCGTTTATATATATACATGTATATGTGTACAATTGTTTATATACTCAATATGTTTGGATTGAGATTCAGTTCATTTTTGTTAATACATTATTAAATTTATGTTCGTATTACCAGTTCCTGTAATTGCTTGACATGAAGACTTGTTATAGACTCATTAAATTGCGATTGTGATTTTAAATTTTCTAAATCTTCTTTAACTTCTGCAAGCTAAACATATGTTTTTTCAGAACAATACTACACTATATATATTATACCATATAATAAATATTTTCAATTTTGAAGAAAAACCCAATAAACAAATGTACTATATAAAAATATTGATTATTACATAAAAATAATATTGTAAATTAATACAAAGACTAATGTTGAATATATCATTAATTCAATATTAATTTAATATATAATTCATGGATGAGCGTTAAATTATATTTGTATACTTGTAGTGATAGAATTTCATTCTTCGATTTATGTTGTACAATTTCTCGAGTGTATGATAAAGATTCTGATGCCAACTTTGATAGTAACTGGGATCTGTAAAGAATTGCAGTTAATGTTGGACAATTTTAAAATTATGTCATTATTTAAATATTTATAGTATGACTTTTCTTCTGCACGGTTTTCAAGTTTCGATATCTCATCCATTTTCACATTAAGTAACATTTCGTAATCATCTAAATCTGCTGCCAAGCGATTACGTTGATTTATAAGAGATTGAATATCTTTTGTTTCATTTATGACCTATTTCATGAAAGTGTAGTTAATGCAGTTATATAAAAATAATGGAAATTATATATAAATACACGTAAAACCAATTAAACTGTTTATCATAGAGCAAATATAACTATATTTATTAACACATACATATATGTGTACTCACACATACACATATGTGTAATTTATTAAGTAAAAATAGTAATGCAATAAGTTTTATGTCTGGTATTGTATTTTGAAAAAAAATTTACATTATTATTTTTATCACATAAAATATAATATATATATATAAAAATATATTAAAATTATCTTTAATCTAATTTAATTTAATTAGTAAATTAAAGTAATTTTGTATGTTATATACAATTTTTTTTTTTTAATAAAAAAAACTTACTTCTTTTGCACTATTACTTTTTTCTTTTACGAGTTCTTTCTCTAAATTTTTAGCAAATTCTAAGGATTCTTGTGCTTTTGCTAAATCACTTTTCAGAGATTCCACTTGAAATTCAAAATGATTATTCTTTAATTGAATGGGTTCAAATATATATATATGTTACTTGATTTTTAAGTTGTTGCAAGTTTTCGAGTGTTTCTTCAAGTTTTCCTTTCAGATCCATTTTTTCATTTTTTAATGAATCACATTCAAGTCGTAAACTGTTAAGAATTTGCTGGTATCGATCACTAAGTTGTCTGAGTTGGTTTGTAAATTGAGTTTGCTGTAGATTAAGTTGATTCAAAAGGCTTTGCTAACAAAAAACATCTTTTACATGAGTAATAAAAGCATTTACAATTAAACTTAAAGTATAATTAAGAGTTGCAAATAGTTCTTAACCATAAACATTATATTTTAATGGTATATATGTATATATATGAACTCACTGCAATATAAATAGTATAACAATGCAATTAAATCTTATTTCTAATATTACACGCATTAGTTTTGGACAATATAACTAATATATGAACATAGTAATAATCATATACCTTCCCTTTCTGGTATTCTTCTAAAGTGGAATTATCCAAAATTTTTTCCAAGCTTTTTTCAAAAAAATTTCCTTGTTTGATTTTATCAGCAACATTTTTAAGTTTTTCCAACCAATTCACCCGGCAATTATATAAGTGCTTGTTATCACGAATCAAACGAGAAAGCTTAATTAACACATATTCAAAGTAGGAACTTTCATAACGATTTTCTAAGAAATAAATAAATCGAAACAGCTCCCGTATTATACATAATTTATAAGCTAAAATAAAAATTGTTAATTTTACAATTTTATGTAATACGTATTAAGCAATTATTTACAATATTAAATTATTGTTGAATCTGAACAGTTTCCAACATTTTTCTAGAAAAATAAAACAACATCTTATAAGAGTTTAACTAATAATACTAATATTTTAATTATGATCATTTACTTCGAAAAATTTATCAATAAATCCAACTTAGATTACCTGCGTATGAATTAATAGTACACCATATATTAGAGTCACGAGATAAATAAGCTGTCATCTAAAAATATTATGTGACAGTATTCTTACTTTGTTACGAAGTTGATCAATATCACATTTGAGTTGATTGTTGATTTCTTTATATAAATTTACATCATCAACATTTGATGTATTTTCATGCGGAAAAGAAGACAGTTCTAATATCCGACTGCATTCTTTACTTACTAGCTCTTCAGAATTTTGAGAAAGCTGAATTAATTTAAACACAATTTTCGGATCCAAACATAGTTTTTTTGTTACGAGAAATTTTATTATCAAATCTTTTGTATCAACTTTTTTTTTTAACTCTTCGCACTCATTTTCCAATGATTTCAGTGTAATATGTAAGCGAACAAATAATTCACGTCGAAAAAGAGGAGTCTAAAATGATTCATTATATAACAGCTATATAATTTTAAAATATTTTGAGTTATGTTCTTTAAACTCTGTTCAGTTAAAACACAAAAAGGCATTAATTTAAGCTACTATAATAGTTTTTTTTCAATAAATAACCAACTTCAATTATAGTTCATATGTATATATGTATATATATGTATATATATGTATATATATGTATATATATGTATGTATATGTATATATATGTATATATATGTATAAATGTATAAATGTATAACTGTATATATATCTTTATACATATATATGTATAAATATATGAATAAATTTGGATAATTTATTTATATGAATAAATAAAATAAATAAATAAATATTTACATATATGTATAGATATATGTATACATATGTATATATGTGTATATATGTATATATATGTATAAATATATAAATAAATTTGAATAATTTATTTATATGAATAATGTAAAATAAATATTTACATATATGTATAGATATATGTATACATATGTATATATATATATATATATATATATATATATATATATATGTATATTGGTGTAATTATGTATATCTATGTTTATAGATGTATATACATACACATATATGTATATATATGTAAGTATATATATTTACATATATGTAAATATATATATTTACATATATGTATCTATATATTCATATATAGATGGATATATTTTTAAGGTTAAAGTCAACACATGTATTAACCATACATCTAAAGGTAAAATATTCTCTTGCACAACTGTGTCCAAACTACTTTTACATTCTTTGATCATTTGAACAAAAAGATCATCAATAAAAGATGCATTTAGTCGTCGTTTCTTTTCATGTATCATGAAAATAAATTACCAAAAAAAAAAAATTATACGGGGACTGGAATGCAGTGCATCGTTTCAAATGTTTTTAAAGCTTCGTTATAATGCGTTTGTAATAAATTCTAAAACAAAAAAAAGAGTAATGATATATATACAACATCAAATTATATTCTTGTTTTTACAAGAATAACATATATTTAAATATTTGAACATTATAAAAATACAGTAACATATACAACTATCATTTATTATCAATAGGTATATATATATATATATATATATATATATATATATATATATATATTGATTGGTTATTAATCACAAACATTGTTGTGAAGAATTTCATGTATCAGAATTTAGCATATATAATATATCTATTTAAAGTATTTTACCGTAATTGGCTGGGATAATTTGGAGTGAGCTTTTAAGTAGTACAAGTTTTGAATGATTTTTATATGGCAGTTAGTGGTAAATTGCAGCTTGTTCTCAATCGCTGTAAATAATTCTTGAATAAGAGACACATCTTGTCCGTCTTCTTTTAGCATATTTTCGAAAATCAACACTGTTCATTATATATAAATAATATAATATTACATTGTTTCAATGTATAAAATCCTTCTTCTGTGTTTTGAGAATACATCATCATTTTTGTCCATAAAGATGTTACAGGATTTGATTTTTCTATTTTAAAAGCTGCTTCGTCAAACATTTTATCTATAACTCCATCTAAAACAGTTTGAACGGGCTTCGGATAATAAGTGGATTGATAGTCTAAAAATTGAATAGGTATAATAACAATAAGTAATTCTATATAACCTTAATTAGTGATTAACAGTCACAAGTTTAATTTTTTTATATGATTTAATTATGTATAACCATTCAATAATAATTTTAAGTACGATAGTAAGGAATCGAATAAACACTTGAAAGGTTATTTCAGTACTATTAGGTTATATATCTAGCTTAATGAGTTAACTTACATCTTAATAGGTAAAAAGTTAAATATGGAAAAAGATCTAGATCGATGATTCCAAACCTTGCAATTTTGAACAATCTGTATAAAGCTTGTATCATTAAAAAAGGTTGTTCTATGTTCACAAAAATAGTCTTAATAGATCTATACCTTGTTTTTTGTAGTACTCAAAAGCAATTTGGTGAGATTTTATCCATAAAGGAACTTTATTTGATAATTTTTCAACAATCTCTTTAACCTTAGCCTATTTGTCATAAATCAGTTAACTATATTATATACTTCAGATATCAATGAACAATGTTTTGAACACTCATACAATCTGGCATTTGTTAGATAATTATACCTAAAATTAAGATGAAAATTTAGAAAATTAAATACTATGGAGTATTTAACAAATTTGTGCTCTTGAAATTGAAGATATAGTTTTATTATTATATACTCAAGAATATGCAAATTAAACTCACTCTAACAGCAAACTATTAGACTTTCAGTGAGAACTATTCAGTGATTAAAATATTGCAACATTTTCAGAGTAAAGGTAATATTTCAAGCAAAAACCATTACAAAGGTATGGTTTTTAGCTCAAGTATCCGTATTAAGATATGTAGCTTACTTATGGTTGCATGATCGTTCCAACATTTTAATATTTTCATACTCAATTCTTAATTTAAAATTTCGTATATTGTATACATGAAAATCTGAAAACCCATCACATATTGTTTGCAGTTGTTCCTGAATTTTGTTGTAATAAAACACAGCCAATTCGTAGTTACATAACCGCATTTGCGCATCTCCCATACGAAGCTCATATCTGAATTATAATAATTTATGTTTTTGTTGATTACTCCATGATCTGATATTCGAAAAACTGTTCTCTAGTACGTTTTCCCGCTAGTTCAGCAAAATTGCGAACACTCTAAAAGTAATTATTAGTAGACATAAGCACTTAATAAATTATATGAAATTATATAAAAAACACAATTTAATATAATAGTAAAAACAAATGAATAAATTAATTAAGTAATCAATAAATTACCTCGTCGGCTTCATTAGCTTCTAAAGTATATTTTAGCCACTGTGAACCAATATTGAGATCATTTTTTTCTTGCATAGCCATATGAGAATATTTTTTTGCTTCTAAGAATAAACCACAACGATGGAAAACTTTCGCAGAAAGTAATAGAACATCAACATTGATAAAGTTCTCATCTGCAAACTGAAGCAAATTAAAATTCAATTTAAAAATTTACTAATTATCATTGTTATACACAGATTTACGGGAAAATAAACAAGAAGTGATACATTATATTATTTGTTTCAATAATTTACTTTTTTAGTATATTCTAATAACGGACTACGCATGTTAAGATAGTAAAGTAATTGGATACATGTGAATTTGATTTCGTCAACAATAAAAATTGAAGGTTTGTTTAACATCTTTTCTATTGTGGAGAATATTGATTTTAATTTCAATTTAAATACCAATTAAAGGTACAAGTTTCTCGACATAAGCAATAGGTAAATATTCTTTGCATATGTTGATTATGGAAGCTACTGATTTGTCCTTAGATGTGTTAAGATGCGCTCCTATTTTTGATACTATATCTAAAATTAATTTTCCCTAAAAAAAAAATAAATAAATAAATAAATTAAATTGTTATATATAGCAACATTTTTAAATTATTAATTGTAGCTACATAATTACAAGCTTTGGCTTTGTTTTGATAGATTCCTTAATCCATTTTATTATATAGAAAGCCCCTGACCCCAATTTAGAAAATAGTAATCGTAGAAATAGATATAAAGGGCTTATATTATCTTCCAACAAATAGATTCCAAAACTCAACATTAAATAATTTGTTGTTTTTTCGGTCAATTCTAAAAATTATAAATAAACTTATAATCACAATAAACGATCTTTCAAACTGATTGGTATAAATATAAAACGTCTTTTTCAATGGAGAATTTGAAGCTATAAATTATTACTTTTTGCTACTCAATGATCGTTCTGGTTTTATTATAGTATTTTGCTATTACTATTTTTTTCAGTTAATGTGATTGTTACTAAAAGAACAACATCTCAAATAAATAAATGCTCTAGTGACGGTAGATGCTTAAGTGTAGTATAAGTAATACAATTGTTTAAATGAACCAAAGTTACCATTTGATATATATTGTAATAAATCATCGGATTCTTTCTCCGTAAAATCTCTAGTTTTATAAAAAATGCGCTGGTATACAGAGTACGATTTTGAAGAATATTTGAATTCTGGATAACGTTGAAAATATAAATGCGGGGGATGAGATAGCCATCCATCACTTTCGTTTCTATTATAATCACTATGACTTAAAGCGTATGGTGAAATCAGAAACAGTTGAGAGTTTTGAGTAGGTTTTTCTTCGAAAGTAACTAGTTCCAAAGAATTTTGAAATACGGGACTGGTTAGCACAGAGCACACCATTGCTTGGCGATCGTAAATATTTATGGAGTATAAAGTTTTATAAATCTCATGTGCAAGAGAATAGTTTTTCTGGTACATTGCTATTCTAGCCATTGTCTTCCATAAATATTGTGATCTGAATGTTATTTTCTAAATAAGTGCTTTACCGAATTTCTACAGGTATTTGTAATATTTGTTGAACAGTTAAATCGTACTCTTTTTGCGATTCAAACAATAAAACTAAATATTCATAAATCTGTGCTAATGTTGGCATTTTCAAATTTTGTTACATTTATCAACGGTTTAATATTATTTTTCTTTAAATTTTCAAAGTGAAATAATTCTAACATACGAACGATGAGAAGTCCAGCCTTTTTACAATCTCCAACCTAATCATTATACAGTAACTTTAAACATATTGCATTAAAACGTGAAGCAGTAGAAGTAGTATAAATGAATTGTTCAAAATGTTCAGCTAATTATAATAATTATATAAATATATATATATATATATATATATATATATATATATATATATATATATATATATTTATATATAATACTAACAATAATAATAGTGGTAATTGCATATAACGCTAAAAAAAATTTTCTAATTACTCATTAATTAAAGATATATAAATGAGAACTCATGTTATTTATCAAAAACTTACAAGATGTTGAGATAATGCGTATGCTAACCAATTTAATTTGAGCAAAGGAAAATTATTAAATATTTGACGGTAGGATTCACGGAAAGCTTGCTTGAACAAAAAATTACGGTATTATAAAACTTACAAACTCAAAAAAGTTCAGCTGTAAATAAGCAAGCTCTTCCAAAGCTGGAACTGAAGCTCCCAACTTAACGCAGGCAGAGAAGCAGCTTTTCGCTTTAGCTAAATTCCTGTGATTTAAAAATATTTACATTCAAACGAATGAATTGCATTTATGCATTTTTGAAGTGCATGGAAAAATTTTTTTTTTGGATTTCAACTTTACCTTGATTGCTTAAAAACAGATCCCAGCACATACCAACAATAATGGTTTTTCACGTCATAATTCAAAGCCTAAACATTGATTAATGGGCAACATATAAAAACAGAACTTCTCACACGAAATATCTTGACTTTTAGAAACTTCAATTATATATTTATAATCTTTTAATGTATTTTCAGTATATATGTAAAAATTGCAATTACCAACAAAAATAAATATGTAACTTATTAAAACTAATCATTGGTTACAATGGCTACAAAAGCTTACTATAACTTTAATAATAGTATTGACATTTTAGCCTATTGTAAGAATTACCAAGTATATAGATAAATATAGATATTATGAATAATATTACACATAAACAAATAAATATACCAGCTTATATCAAGAAGTATACTTGTAAATTTTATTGATTGAGCGTTAAAATTTTTCTTTTTATTATCATTCACTTAAATGTATGTATAGATTAGTCAATTTGTAAAATTATAATTTTTTTTTTTTTATTCTACAATTTTACTAATATCATGAGCTGCTAAATAAAAAAAAATTAAATTAAATGCATATATAATATTAACATCATTATTTACAGATGTGTAAACATTTATAACTTTAACCTTATTAGCGACTTCTGTAGCTTCGGTTAACTTGTCTTTCAGATCAAGTAGTATAAGAGCTTTTAAAGAATATAAACCTCCTATAGTGTTATATTGAGATATCAACTGGTCAATTAGTTTAAGAGCTTTTTTAAATTGTTTGGACTCATAAAATTTCTAAGCATATATAGATAATAAAATTTACTCTTACTTTCAAAGTAGCTAAAGAGCTAGCGTCTTTTACTTGTAAAGGTTCACTGGTACTTTGAATAAGTCCATTAAACATCATTCTGTAACACGTATGCATAACAAATCTTTCAAAGTATATAATAAGTATATGTTTTTTAAACATGTATCATACATGCATATTTATGTCTCAATGACACTGAAATTAAGAGTAGTGTAAACCTCTGTAGATATACGTATTATTGTTACTTTATTTCTTATCCAAACTTTAAAATGCTCAATTTAATTTTTTTTATGAATCTTACTTATAAAACCGATATGTTTCAGGACAGTTATTAATATTTGTAGTTTAATAGTCCATGGCGTACGCTATAGCACATTTTAAGACAACATTTCATAAATTTTAATCAACGATGCATTCAATATTTTTATTTTGTAATATAATTAATCGAACTCATTTGTTATTGAGTGATTGACAATATTTAACGATATTTTTACACCAGCTGAATGCGTGAGTTATTTGAAATTACAAATGTAGGTAGTATGTCAAAAAATAACAAATATTTTAAATTAATTTATTTCACTTGTTTCATATGTTTTTTTAAATCTATATATGGTATTTGCTTCAATAAAACTGATGACCTATCTCATGTTTTAAACTTTGATGAAAAATTCAATACATCTATTCAAGTAATGTGAATCATCTCAAATAATAAAGTTTTATTTAAATTTTATTTGAAAAAAATAGATACACTTTAAAAATTTTTATCAAAAATACAGATGATTAAGCTTTATATACTTATCTAATTTAATTTCTCATGTTTTAGGAGTCTAATTTGATATTTGAAACGTAATACAAAAAAACTAATACATGTTTAGTAAATTTAATGATTTGACGTCATGGCGAGAAATAAGTATTGACAGAAGTGAAATGAAAACGGACTGGAGGATAAACGAAACTATAATAAATGAAATAGAAGCAAGTACAATTATACCGTTGAATTCGAACAAACCCTCGGTAGCAATAGATCTCATACAAAGCAACAAAAATTACATTTCTTCTCAAGAAATACCTCAATCATTTCTAATACAACAAAAATTTATGCTTCCGTAATGCACAAACATACGAAATAAATTTCTATACTTATATAAACTTTGATATTATTTTATTTAATTGCAGATCTGGTTTTATTGCTACTTATATAAAATTTCTGAATTCCCAAGGTTCGGCAGGGGTACAGCATATGGTTTCTCATCTTTTTTAGGTAGTTTTCAAATTCCAAAATTACACCGGTAACTATAAGTTATATTTGTCAGCAATTTTAGAATATGGGTTTCTGCTTTTACGGAAAAACGCTTCAATGTCTCCCGATATCTTTACTGTTTATTCTGGTCATGTCAATAATAACGTCTTGATAAGTTTTCCTACTGTCACGGTTTATGCTAATACAACAGGGTATGTATACATATAAATGGAATATATCAAAAATTTATTAAAATATAATCACATTATCATTGTAAAACCATTACATAAGGTTAATCAGATTTAATTTATTGGGAGTTCAGTACAGCTTATCAGCACTCAAGTAAAACAAATTTATTTCAAACCTGTCTAAGTATCTATTTAAATGGGCTTCAAGTTATAAATTATCATTTTAAGGATACATGGGAAGGAGTTGGCTCGTTTGGACTCACATGCTTAGAAAGTAGTGTTTCATTTCGTAATCTCATTGGCGGGTACATGCAAAGCCCTTTATATCCTACATCTATGAAAGCATTTGAAAATGCAAGTGACACTATTGCTAAAGTATTTTAAAATTTCAAGAAATTGATTTTAGAATATATCACAAGAATCTGAATCTAAAACAATGAAAACTTCAAAAGTTTCAAAAAACCAAATCGCTAAACAGCTCGAAACTGCTCAAAAAATAAAAAATGATTCATGTTCAAATTATGCTAAGACTACTCCTGATTTAGGGTAATAAGAAACAATAATGTTGAAAAAAAAATAATTAGAGATTGGCTAAATGCTAGATCCTGGGTAATTTTGAGAGATAAATACGAAAAAACATTACGGATTGCACCTACACAAAGGCAAACATCTGAAACAATATATCCTTTAGTTTTGAAAGTATACAATCAATAAATTTCTGTCACAAATCAAACAGGGTTTCAATTGTAGTAAAGCTGCATTGTCAGTTCAGTTGATATTCGCAGTTGATTCAGAAGGAGGTTTTGTTGTCTTTTATAAAAACCCAGAAGAATTTTATTCGGTTACAATTGACACAGCGCGGAAAGCTGCTCGCATTCGGCAGCATATTAAAGTAATTCATCTAGCAAAAACCAAAGTTGCAAAGCTTATCTAATCTATTAATTTATCTAATAACATAAGTTATTAATCGAATCTTTGTATACACAAAACTGATTAAATTACAGAAACTTGTAATAATATATTGTAATTACGAAAGCACATTAAAGTTGTATATGTTTATATATAAGCGTCAAAGATTATTATTCTGATCGTTATTAATATATTCATCAGGGTTTCGGAAAATTATTAGCATTGATAAACCTTCCGAATGCATGGGAAAACGAAAAACATTTATTGGAAGCGACTTATGACAATAAATCATATCTTCTTACGGTATAACTCAATATATTATATTATTTGTTAAGGTGTCTTTTAATAAGCAAAAAGTTTTAGAATATAACTATGGCAAATTCATAAAACACTTAAACTATAACGTAGGGTTATGGTCTTCAATAGGGTCTGTACAATTTGCAAATTTGACCGTGTCATCTATTACGCACTAAATTTTCAATATTTTTATTAAAATTTTAAATATGCACGTCTGAAAAAAATTTAGATCGAATCATCTGTAAAATTGATATTACCAACTTTAGACTGAACTGCTAGATTTAATTATAGCTTTATATGTGACTACATAAACAGCCAAAATTATTTCGATTAAACGTAAGCTTATATACTTGTGAAAACGTTTCTGCACTCACATTTCTATTTTTTTTGTATCAAAAAATAGAGGGTTTTTTTTGTATAAAAAAATGTTATATCACACAAGAAATACAGATTTTACCATTCATAATAGGAAATCTAATGAGGAGGCATTGTTGAATAGCAGTAATATCAAAATTCCTACGTTCGCTGAAATTTCTGAAAGAAGATCTTTGGTTCTAAATTTAGAGAAATGTACCCAATTTATTAAACACTCTGTAAGCGAGTGCGTCCCCAATACAGCATTTGAGAATAATTTTCAGGATTATGCTGCTGATTCTAAATATAGAAGATACACTGCAGCAGTAGATTTGATACCGTACAATGACGCACAAGAATTTTCGATTTCTGATGGTTCTATACCCTCAACTATAAATAACAAATTTTCTTTGCCGTCAAATGGTCGCTTAAGTTTTCCAGGTTACACCAGTAGTACATATCCCTTTAAAGATGATCGCAAAATTATTGAAAATAACGATGTATACATTTCGGCTCCTTTCTATTTCATACTTAAAACAAACTATGGTGATTCGGATAAAACAGATTATGAAAAAATTTTGACGTGCAAGTGTATCCCAATAGATAATATATGGCAAATTATGGACGCCAATGTGTAATTAAATATCTGTTTAATCAGTATATATTAAATTGAAGTTTTTTATATAGATGAAGTTTTATTGTGTCAAAAGATCATACACACGAATAAGATAATAAATATTTTGAATTATATAAAAGGTACCTGAAATATGCTTGTTCTTATATGCAATTTTATATATCAATCCCAAATGATAATAAATTCTGTGTGATTAAAAGTTTATTGCATGAGAGGAAGTACTCATTCAAGTTACAGGGTTCATACTCTATTGATACTGATCAAATATGGAAAGACATATTACGATGTAAAACATACATATCAAGTCCTACTATACAAAAACTGCACATAGTGCACTATCTTATATGTGATGTTTTTGAAAGAAACAAAAATTTTGGTATTGTTTATACTCAAGGAATTCATGAACTTTTTGCTGTAATAGTTCAACTTTTTATATTTAAGCGTACTTCTATTATTAAGTTGAAAAATACAGATTCAGGTAATATTTTAATTCATGTAACCCATAATCTAGATGTGCATTTTGTACGTGTGAATATAGATAAGGTTGGTAACGTGGAAATCGACATCATACTTTTGAAAAACTGGCTATTAAAACAAGGCAGTAAAAAACAGAATATTAAAAATAATATATTGATATCTAAAGTGAAATGTAAACAAAGATCTATATATAAACAATGTTTACTCAAGCATCCTGTCTCTTTGTTCAATTACGTTTTGAAATATCCTTTATTACCTATAGTTTCATTATTTATTGAAAAATTATTACTTAAGTACTTAATCAATTTCATTAAAGGTTCTTTATATGAAGAAATAAATTTTCGGTTATCATGTATTGGTTTAGTACTATGGGTAATCGATCGCTCATTTTTCTGTTTATTAACGCTTTCATCAAATGAGACTTTAGGATTTGATAAGAAAAAAATTCGTAAATCACTAACAAAAAAAAAATTGCAATGCGTTTGCAGAAATAAATCTTGCTATGGCCCAGTTTACACGACGGACTATTCTGAACTAAAATACTTCAATTGCTTATTAACATTTCAATATTGTATTCCTTGGTTGATCACTCTTTTCTGCCATTCTGTATGTGATTCCAAAGTATTTAATGTAATCCTTCAATTGATTATAAAATCTTCTCCCATGTACTCTGTATATTTTATAGCAGCGATTTTACAGCAGCAACGAAATGAACTTTTTCAGATAGCTTCAAAGTATGGAATCAATGAGTGTTTTGAGAACAAAGAGATGACGCCAATAATGTTATCTCCGAAACTTGCAAATAATAATAGAATTCTATATCAGCGTAAAATAAATTTGAAAAGCACAAATTTTAAGTTGTATTACGAAAATTTGTATGATTCTTTGAGTAACGAATTGACAAAACATATGCAAGAAATTTTCAAGAATAAAGATCCAGATACTCTAATAAAGTTATTTATTGAAGCTAGTAGTGTTGCGAATTCATACATGTATGGATACTATACAACACGAATACATAAAAGAACATTTTCTATTCCTTGTAAAAAATATAATAATTTACCGAAAATTTCTTGCAACGATGATTTTATGTTTTCCCAATTTCATATTTGTACAAGTTGCTTAGTGCTAAGTTTACATGTTAAACAATTTTCTGAAAATCCTGCCTTTCAGTCATTTACTGATTGCAAGGTATGGCGTGCAACTCTACATGGTGATTTTCATTTGACGCATTTTCACAGAAATGCCAAATTGGATTATAATATTAATAAATTACTTACAAAAATCAGTCGAATTTCTTGTAGCAAAAATTTAAACGGATTAATTCATTCAAAAATTACTAGTTATAGTTTATTGCTTCAATATATTTTTATAAATAATAAACTATGGTTTGTTTTCTTATTTATTTTTTATACGTTGATCATGAATTCATAAAGATTTTTATTTGGTATTATTATTTTCTATTAATAAAATTTTTATAATTAAAATGAGGAAGCGAAAATCAAACAAAAATGTGCGCTAATAATTTTGGTTATTATGGTATATTTTTTTCTAATATGCATGAAAGAAGTTATTAATCAAGAAGATACTATTATTCATCTAATAATATTCAATAAGATTTTTTGCATATGAACATTTAGTATAAACTTTCAAAATATCAAATGAGTTCGAATTCCCCTACACACAAATTAAATCCAAAACAAAAAAATTAACTTTTTTTTTTTATATAAATGCTTTATTGTTTTAGTCTGCTGTATATAGTTTTAATTATAGGTATACATATATAAAGCAAGTTTTTATGTATAGGTTATGATTGCGCGTTCGCACCAAGCTTGAGTAGATCACCATTAAATAACGCGTTATATATGACGCCGTTTATGAATCCATGTACTGGTGATATGTGCAAAGCCCATAAAACCCATTCATTTGATAACAAATTCGTTGATAATAGCAAGCCTAAAGGAAAACATTCCTATGAAATAGTTAATGAAGAAACATTTTACGAAACCCTGGATGATGAAAATACAATAGAGTCACCAATGGATGAATTCAAACCTCCTCAAAACTTAAGCAGCTTGAGAGATGTCAAAAGTGCAAATCCCAAAAAACACAGAGCGGCTTTTTTTATTGCTAATAGAAAAAAATTTCGGACGGATGACAATTCAGATGAGTCGTTAACAAGTAAATTAAAAACTTTAATTTAACGTTCAAATCAACAAGTAAACATCATAGATCAGAGATTTTGCATACGTATATTTATTTATAAATTTATAAAAATACATCTGGATGTTTGTAAATATATTAATATATATATATAGTTTGCAATAAATAGACTTTGTCATTTTACTGATTTTATTATCACCGTATACAAACCTTTATAAATTTTTTCAAGGAAGGGAAAAAAAGCAGATGAAGAAATCTTCTAAAAAAGATAAAGAAAAATTTCTATTTGGAGAATCTGAGAGCTTTCCTTATTATCCAGCTGTAAACAATTCAAAGAGAAACTATGCAAGGTTAAATTTATTTTCGGTTTTTCTAAGTTTATTCAAGACAGGTTACTTATGGAAACCAATAATGACTCACAATGCTTTTGGGCATATGTTCTTTCAGGAATTGATTGTCTTCACAAAAGTATGTGACTGCATAAAAAATTTTAAGGGTTAATGAAAAATATTTGCATAGTTGCAAATAATAATTTCAAAAGATATTACTTACCAGTACAATAAGTTGTGATGTATTGTATTCAATAAATAGAAAAATTATTACAGACGTAATAATTTATAATCTTTGAAGGAAAATATTTTATATTTTTGTTTGAATAATAGTTTAGATGAGTTGAAGCACCGTTTAAGTTTTAAAAACTCTGAGATAAAAGTTGGATTCACAGGGAATAAAAATTTAAACTTAAATACAAGCCGTGACTCTGATTAACGTTTTTTACTGTAAAAAAAAAAAATCCATGAATTTGCCAAAATGTTTTGACATTATACGGATTGTAACAAAACAAGCCGCATGATTTGATTAATAGACACCAGAATTTATAATTTTCACCGAAAGTTAACGGAATTAGTTTTAATGATAATCAACACCGTTAATTCACAAAAATGCGTATTCCAACTTTTTGCAAAGCAGATTAGAGTTTTTAGTTTTTTAAGTGACTTAATGAAAGTTTTTTTTCAAATGGTACAATAACCTATCAGATTACATACAGGAATTAAAGTTACATAACAATTTTGAAATAAAGCTTAAATTCTTCCATTTAAAAATTATACAAATAAACCCCCATCAAGTGTTTTTTTCATATCTGGCGTCTGTTTGAATGAAAGATCCTGAAAACCTGATTTATATTAACAAAAACGATAAAGAATTGGAGGTATGCACCTTGATTGACGTTAAAAAAGAAAAAAAAAAGTATGAGTATTTAAGCTCTCAAACATCTATTTTTTATCAAACATGTGTTCTTCCGGTATGCAATTTAATCATATCACTGTTTATTCCTCGATGCATACCTCCAACTGCTATAACTATATTAGGATTAATATTCGCTACGGCAGCTTATGTCTTATTGGTGTTTTATGAATATCATTTAACGGCAATTTTATTATGGATATTGTATGCCACTTTTGATAACTTAGATGGTAATTGTTTTTCGGGGATACTACATGCAACTTTGTGAATATTTAATTTCAAAAAATTGTCTTAGGTTTACAAGCTCGAAAAACAAGAACATCAAGTTATGCTGGAGAATTTCTGGATCACACAGTGGATTGTATAGCTTCAATTTACGTAACTTACATTTTTTTGCACGCCATGGACGTTAAAGACGAAACTCCATTATCAGTTTCAATTCATGTATTGTTTTTTATCGCATGCTGGGCGAATCATTCTGTAGGGAAACATTTGATAGGTGGAAATTTAATGAAGAAATCATTATTAACCGTAAGATAACTTCAATTAAATTTTTAAATTCCATATATATTGTCATGTAAAACAAAAGAAATTTACATATATATAAAAAATTGTATACATGCAAATTTCCATGTATATGAATATTAATATCATTGTAATGCTCAAATTTGAATTTGATAAAAAAATTAATTATAGTTACACGATTGTAAATACGTGTCTTTTTTTGGATAGGTTGATGAAGTAAATTACATATTCGTTCCATCAGCGATATTATTAAGGAAATATTGTAGAACTCTTGTGAATCGTAGTTGCGGAAGTTATCTTTCAATATCTATTGGTTCATTAATCATTGCTATAATAACAGTGTCTCTATATGTATATTCGTTTCTGTAAGATTATAAACTTCAAGTTGTTTGCACAGACTTTTAGTCAACTTGTGCCCTTTTAAAGCAAAAAGGCTACTAAGCATCGGACTAGCTGTAGAATTACTTGTAAGTTAAAATTATTAACGTAGGAAAAAATACTGTACTTAAAATACCTGAAAAACCATAGAACTTTTCTAATGAATCAAAATATTCAATTATGTTTATATAATCAATTTCAGGGTTTGACGATAAATTCAAATATAAAAGTCATGCATGTATCGTACTGCTTACTTTGTTTTACAATATTGTATACACATATATACAAAAAAGCTAATAATCGAAAATCTCGTTTAATATGGCTATTAATAATTCCAATTATTCTTAATATTATAGGAACAAAACAAAATCACTTATTTAATAAATATGGAATCCATATAGAAAAAGCATATATAGGATTTTTAGTTGTTGTATATTTATTTCAATATGTAGTTTTGTTTCAAATTTCCAATAAAACTTTGTTAACGGTATAGCATAAACTTTAAGCACATTACATGTTCATACCTGGTATTTAATGAAGTCTTCAAAAAAAAGAAAAATTTCGGAAGAACGTGAACATAGTGATACTAGAGATACGAAAACAGAAAATTCATCTATAATAATTAATGACAAGGACAGCAGTTTTATTGAAACTTCAATCAGCTCTACTTCAAAGTCCTCTTCTAATTTCTTCAGTGATTTTAAATTTGTTGATCTTCCGATATGTGACCCTATAAAAAATGCTATAACTGAAAATTTGAAGCTGGAAACACTAACAGCGATACAAGCAAAATCAATTCCATATATACTTAAAAATAAAGATATTTTAGGTTCAGCAAAAACGGGCTCAGGAAAAACATTAAGTTTTTTGATACCAGCTTTAGATCTTATGTATAAAGTAAAATTTTTGCCCAGAAACGGCACTGGTTGTCTTGTAAGCATTTTGAATATATACATGTACAAAGGTTATCACGCCAACAAGAGAGTTAGCTTTACAAATCTATGATGTTGCTGTAGAGCTTAGTGCTTTCTTACCTCAAACACATGGCTTAATCATGGGAGGTGTTAATAGAAAGCAAGAAGCACAAAAATTACAAAAAGGAGTTAATTTATTAATTGCTACTCCAGGCCGGTTACTTGATCATTTGCAAACAGCAGCTGGGTTTATATACAGAAATTTACTGATGCTTATTATTGATGAAGCTGATCGTATATTAGAAATTGGTTTTGAAGAAGATATGACTGCAATTTTGAAGCTATTACCAGCTAAAAGACAAACTTTGTTATTTTCTGCTACACAGACGTCTAAAGTTTCTGATTTAGCACGTTTATCCCTCAATTCTCCCGTATTAGTAGAAGTTAAGAATGAAGTGGCTACTGTTGAAGGATTAGAACAAGGTTATGTAATCTGTGCAGCAAAAGACAGATTTCAATTATTGTTTACATTTCTTAGAAAAAATCGAACGAAAAAAATTATGGTATTTTTCAGTAGCTGTATGTCAGTGAAGTTTCATAATGAATTATTCAATTACATTGATTTACCTAATTTATGCATTCATGGTAAAAAAAAACAAGCCGCCCGAATGAGTACATACTACGAGTTTTGTCAGCAAGAGGTAATTTTGATTTATTTACATTTTATGCATCAGTCTGGAATATTACTTTGCACAGATGTTGCCGCTAGAGGATTAGATATTCCCAATGTCGATTGGATTGTTCAATATGATCCTCCAGATGACCCCAAAGAATATATTCATCGTGTAGGAAGAACAGCTCGTGGAGCAAATGGCAAAGGTCAAGGTCTTCTTTTTCTAATGCCCGAAGAAATTCTATTTTTACAGTTTCTTAAACAAGCAAATATACCTCTAACTGAATACACATTTGATATAAAAAGGTTTTCTGGCATAAAAGATCAACTTGAAAAATTGATTGAAAAAAATTACCATCTTCACAGAGGATCTAGAGAAGCTTATCGTAGTTACTTACATGTAAAATACATACATACAAAATAGGAAGTATTTACTAATATACCCACTAAGATAACTACACGCATAAAATGAAAATGAAGATACATATTGCTCATGTATTGTATATTATTGCAGTTGTAAACATAACTCATTGGTGTTATTTTAGGCCTACATCTCTCATGGATTAAAAGATATTTTTAATGTTCACCATTTAGATCTAAACCACGTCGCTGCATCCTTTGGATTTGCAAACCCTCCAAAAATAGAGTTAAATTTGCGAACCGTTTCTTCAAATAGAAACAATACGATGAAAAAACATGTAAATTAAATAAGTACATGTAAAATGCTATATATCATTATCTTATGCATAAATTCCTATTATGTATATAAACTTCTTGTAATATACTAAATTTAAAAAACAACTTCTGTGTTTTAGAAAAGGTATCAAACGTCTGGTTTGAAATTTTCGGCGAATAATCCTCATCGAATCCGACAGGAAAATAATAACCGACAATTTTGTTATTAAAATATATTTTACATGGAAAATTACTGTAATCTATGCTAACGTTTGAAAGAAAATTGAGATACATGGTTAAAGAAACGTTATACATAAAAAACTCCAAAAAAACTCATCTAAGACCCTGGTTTAAAAACATGGTATACAGAGTATCTGAACTCTATCCAAAAAACAAAGTTTCTAAACAACTTTATTAAATACAATTTTTTCTTTCTTTCAAAATAAATCATTTACAAAGTTTCTTGTTTAACTTCTATGTTTTCCCCGCTTGATTCTTTTAATTGGTTGTCTCCTACTGTATCTGCGGCACACCAATTATAAGTTATCCCAATTTAACATATCATATAAATTATTCGGTAAGTATTCGTAAATGTATGTGATTTCATACTACAAACACGCAATCAATAAACTGAGAAATGAATAATACAAAGTCAATATATGATATTAATTTGACAAGATTCAATAGTGTACATATAAATTAAAATTATCATTTTATTTACCCGACGCTGTAGTTGTTTGATGAGGATCTTTGACGTTAGAAGAAGGAAATGGACCCCAGTTCTTTATAATATTATTATTATTATTATAAGAAAAATCATTGTTAAGATTTTTAGGCGCATTTGAATAAGAGGTTGCTCCTGAAGATGTTGTGGTGCCAGTATACTGCATACCAGGCAAAAAAATACCGGCGTTTGCATCAAAAACACAAGAAGATTTTGTATCTTTTACGTCAGCTTGCTCTAGGTAACTTTTTCCAAGCACTGCCTTCTGATTGTTCCCAGAATATTTTAAATATTCAAACCGGTTGTTATGTAAAATTGGTTGCTGTTGATGGTTGGGGTCCATATTCCAACCTTTGACATTAGAATAGTTTTTTGCATAAATATTATCTGGATGGTATAAATTAAACGTATTTTGGCTGCATGGTGTTTGTTGTTGCTGTTGTTGAGATGAACGCATACTAGAATAATTAATTTGATTTGCTGAGGGTGGTGGCATGGAAGATTCTGCTGTCAATCTTCGAGATGTATTATTATAAGAATTATTTGTTTGGTATGCTGGGCTTGCTTGCGGATTGGACAGCTGCTGATAATACAATAATAACTGTTGCGCGGCAGCTTTTTGTTGTGCAGGAGGTAAATTAGCTATTTGCAGTAATATATCAGTATTTATTATTTTTTGGGATGGATTTATCTTATTATTAGATTTCAATCGAATATCTAATTGCTTTAAAAGTAATTGTAATGCATTAGATTGGTAACGCTGTTGCTGATATGGTACTCCTTGAGGAGATGCAGCAGGATTTTCATTATAGTGTTTCATATAAGGTGAACTATTACTAGGGTTTTGTTGATGTTGATGTTGGGCTTTTAATCGATATAAATGCTCTGGTGTCAATATATTATGCGCATTATTATTAGAGGATAGTTGTAAAAGTAATTTTTGTATATTTTGATAACGTAATGCATTATTTGTACTTGGATTATTTGTGTTAATATAGGGATGAGAAGAAGGCTGTTGTTTATTATAAGAAGATGCATCATACAAATATTTAAGAGGGTAATTATACTTACTTGGTCCAGATTGCTGTTGTTGGTCATTAGAGCACTCTGTATACATTTGCTTTTGGAGAGCGTTGATTATTGATTGCTGCGATGATCTTGAATGATCATAATGGTTACATTTCATATAATATCTATCTGGAATCTGCTGGTCTAAATTATAACGTTGTTGCGCCGCTGGCGGTGCTTGTTGCTGTTGTTGAGGAGGTATGCCACTTGTTTTAGATTGTTCCAAGTTTTGAAACGCCTGCAATAGAGCAGCTATAGCAAGATTTTGATTATTATATTGAACGCTTCCATTATTATATTGCAAATAAGCCTTTTCATATTTATTAAAATTCATAGGTATTACCTGAGGAGGGGGCATTTGAGGAAAACTACTTTTCTCAAATCCTCTTCGCATATTTAAAGGATACATATGAGTTTTACCCATATCGTGATGTGGGTGAACATACATTTGGCGTTGACCTAAAAATTACATGAAATCATAATCTTATTAGCAGTTATCTAATACGATACTCAAATAAATCATCTACGTAGCTACGAATTTGCAGTGAATCATTGAAATCATATTGCATAAGAAAAAGTGTTTGTGTGTACATATATGTATATTTAAATTTGTACCTTCGATTGACGTCCCGCTATAAGAAGATTTAGAGTCTGCAACTTGAACTATGGCAGGATCAACCAAAGGTAAAGCATTATAATTTTCATTAAGGTCAATACCATGCTGAGCGGCTAACGCTAATAGTCTTGCACCAAATACTTTTTGCTGATCAGAACTTAAACTTTCAAAAGCGGGAATCTATATAATGAGTTGACAAGTAAAAATTGCTACCATTTTTGAAGGTTCTTGTTTAGCAGTTAATTTCTGATTCGGAAATATACGACTGTGAGAATTTTCGGAAATTGGCTGCTTAAATATTTGTTTTAAAAAGGTTGATTCTTGAGATGAGTCAATTTCATTATCATCAAAATCGTCTCCAAAAAAAAGATTTGATTGGTCTTTTCCAAGATATTGTTCGTTTACTTTACTCAATTTATTAGACAATGCATCAAAGTGTGTTTCTAGACTTTCTTTTTGGATTTTTTCTGATTTTTCAAACGCTTGTTTAGTATCAGATTCTTTGTAATTAGTTTCTCTTTGTGGTGTTGTACTTTTAGTTTTTGAACACAACTTATCTTCCATTTCTGCTTTAAAAGAAATACCAAATCGACTATTTTCTGAGTCACGTATACTACCAAGGCTGAAAATTCCTTCAACGTTACCCCTTACATAAAAATTTAAGTCATGGCAAGTATACTTGAACTATCTAGGAGTGTTATTCGATATTCATACATGATACAAATGTGACAATTCATAATTATATTAATTACCAAAAAAACAAGTCATTAACATGATATAGACAAAAAGGCTTACTTTTGATAAGGGCCATTTAATGGATCATCCCATAAATCGCTAGCTTTAATGTCATTTTTGCTAACATAATCTGAACTTTCCATTCCGTAGTGTCGTCTTGGTTCATCATACAAACTACGTTGATATGCAAGTTTAGATTTTTGATGCATTAGATCTAATTCGTTATCTTGTACCGATTTTCGTACTGAATATCCATATTCATTTAAATTTTGACGAAATTCTAAAGAAAATGTTTTATACACAACTCAATAAAAAACAAATATTATTAAACCCTATTATTTTTTTAAGTACGGAATCTGTATATATTATACAAAAATGATATATATATATATATATATAGAGACAGATAGAGTGACACATAAAATTCTTACGTAGATTGCTGATATTATTAGGATGTTGTGACCTGTATATCAAATAAACGTTTGTTATTATAAAATTACCCTATATCAAACTTATTGCTCAACTGATTGAACTGAGTCTGCTCGACATTTTTTCGAGTACTTTCATAAGATTCTGATATCGCCTGAGGTTGTTTTTTCAAACTATTATTTTGGTTATTTTCCCTGTAGTTGTCAGGTGAAACACCCATATCTGATTTTGCTTCAACTTTTCTAGGCATCAAAACAAGTCCCTCATAGCTGCTAAATACTTTTTCCCCACTAAAAAATGAATTATATTTTGTAAATTATATTATGCTAAATAGCTATGTATTAACAATTATAATTGTGTACCTTCCAACTGATGAAACATTGTTATTATGAGGATTAGGAATTTGACGGAATCGCTGTAACTGTTCAACAGTATAACGTTTTCTTTGCTCAACATTTCCAGTGTCCCAAACGGACTTTTTAAAACTTTTTGTACAAACAGCTTTTTCTTCTGATCTCCAAATGCGTTGATTATTTGATTTTTGCAATAGTAAATTATTGCAATTTCGTTTAGAATAAGCATTAGAATCTTCAGAAGAAAGTACAACTGAAGATACAGGTAATGCAACAGACAGTTGTTTTTTGGCTGAAGCATTATTATAAACGGCTAAGCTTTTATTACGTAAGCAATGTGATAAACCCCAACTTTGTGCACTTTTCTGCCGCATATTATCTGATGTATTGGGCGTGGCAGAAGGGGGCGGTCCGGCAGCAAATGCAGATGGCGAAGAACTACTAGAAGAGGAAGAAGATGATGATTTTATTGCTGTTTTAACCTTGTTGTCCTCCAATGCAGTAAGTAAAGGAGAAATACTGTTTTTTTCATTGCTATTACTAGTTGTGACGCCAGGCGTTTTCATGTATATTTGATGAATAATAAAACCAATAAAGTCAATAAGCTAAAAAAAACTCGCTAAATTACTAAACTTATATAAACTTCAATTTTTTGAATCACTAGATTAAGAAGAAAGAAAAAATAAGGGGATCAAAATGTTTGTTAATCTAAAATTACTATGAACTAAAACCGACTATCAACAAACTTCGTACAAAGCGTTGTAAATTGTGTGATATTATCACATACACATAAAAAAAAATATAAATAATTAAAGTTTTTATGTGTCTAACATAAAAAAGTCCCAATATATATACAAATCTGTCCCATATGGAAAATTTGATATTTTCTTTGTTAAAAGAGCTTTTTTTGAAAGCTTTGTATATTGTCTTTGCAGAATTTTCGTCTATGACTTTATCTTTATAATATATTTTTTTATAATTATTTTTTATGTGTTATTTTTATATTTAAACTAAATTTTTTAATAGTTTGTCTCGAATACAATGAGACTTTTACTGGTATTGAAGCATATCATCATAATATACATGTCTGTTTGTATTCTAACATTGCATGCTATGAATTGGCTCACAACTAAGCCTTACAGCATTTTATATTGAAAGTCTGTTTACAGAATCGTAAGTATTCCTTGCAAAAATATGATTTTATTGAAAGCATACAAAACTATAAAATGAAGATTATTATAGTGCATCATGATCGTAGCTCTGAAAAATATGAAATAATCTGGTGAATAAAAACATGAATTTACTAGCATGCAACATAATTTGAATAATGTTTATTAAAATGACAATTATAGAGAAACAAATTATTGATAAATATGAAATCATTTTTCAAAAAATTCAAATCATATGAAAACCATGTTGTTGACAATTTAAAAATTAAGATATTAAAAACAATGGATTTGAGTTTATTTAATATAATATAAATAATAAATATCAAAAATACGATTTGATTAGGAGAAAGCGACTTAATTATATTTTGCTTACATAAACTAATTGAAATTGTTTGAAATTAAAGCCTATTGAAAAAATGTCAATAGTTTAGTTCGTTCATACGTAAATTTCAAACATAAGTTTATTTGACGCGATCAGAAAAGCAACTGAAGTATAATGTCTTTTGAACACAAACTGACATAAGTCGCGTCTAAGTAATTAAATTGGTTTTTAATATTAAAAATAATTATACAAATCTATGTAAAAACTGTTATAAATTATATGACCGCATTTTAGCTATGAATAGTTGTGTATTACTGAATTAGGTACTTTTTGTTATATACAGAAAATTAATAGTTTTTACCTAACAAATCCTTATAAATAAAAACTAAACTGCTTGCGAGTAAAAGCTTATTACTAGAAACTTCTAGTTTGGTACCATGACATATAAATGCTCTTTAATAGGTAAAATTTAAATAAGGTAGCGATTTAATTTAGACTATATTATATATAATAAAAAACAAGGTTGGTAAATATATTTCCTTATTTTTTTTTCATTATTGATTTTAGTGTAACATTGCTAATAATTATTATTTCGATAAATTGAAGTTGGATATTATAAAATTTTACTATAACTAGCAAACAATTTTGTGATTGTGATTTTGAGCGATATCTACATTTTCTGTGACATTTGACTTATAACAATTATTTTTGAATGTTCCTTACTGTGAGCTTATGGTTTCTCTTTCTGTGATGCGCAATACTTTGACACCAATACGGTGATTTTCTGGGTCATATAAAACCAGCCGATCTCCTTTATAAGAAACTATTTGGTACTTGGGAGCCAAATCAAATTTAGAATCACCTAATAAACCATGACGTTAAGTTCTTAAGCAAAATTTTTACAAAATGATTGGTTTAAATTGAATGAGCACAAGTTGTTTCCATTTCTTGCAATAAATTCTTTTCTAAAAAATTTTTACTGATTAGTCCATGGAACGTATCGAGCAGTGTGGCTGTGGGGCAAGTTTGGTTCGTATACCATTAATTGAAATAAATTTTGATCGACATTGCCGTCATTCTGTGTAATGATTTCTTCTCTAATATTAGGACATATTCTTAAACTCAAATAGTGACTCTCATCTGTATTACTACTTAAATTGTTGTTCTCCATCTAGTATTATAATTATTTATTATGTATAATTATTTACGATTCCAAAATCTAAAAAACGTTTCTTGTATTCATATCGATTAATGTATGTTATAAGTAATTAAATTTGAAATTAGTTTGTCTAAATTTGAATGTTTTGAAAAATAATTGATACACTTGTAAAAAAACGGTTTTTATAAGATCAGAGAAATGCTTCTGCGTCAATTTTAGCTGTTTGCTCAACGTTATTTTCATTTAAATCGTTGTCAGCAAAATCTTCTTCTCTTGCAGTTACACTAAAAATTGTAAAGAAGTTTGTGAAATGCTACCTAGGACTTGCGAACGAATATGCTGAGTATCCAGCAAAAGCTAATGCTGCTGCTCCTCCTGTTGCAGATAAAATAGGTACTACAATGCCTGGTATCTTTTCTTCTTTTTCTTCATTCGGATTTACAGGCTCATCAGGAATATCCGGAGATGGTGGTATTTCAGGGTTATCGGGAAATGTTTCTTCAGGTGTACTTTGTGTAGGTTCTACTGGAACCGGTTTTGGTGTTAAAGTTGTATCTATAATAAATTAAATAAATGAAAAGATTTTACTTGGATCAGGTGTAGTTGTCGGCGTAGTGGTTGTAGTTGTCGGCGTAGTGGTTGTAGTTGTCGGCGTAGTGGTTGTAATTGTAGTTGTCGGCGTAGTGGTTGTGGTTGTAGTTGTCGGGGTAGTGGTTGTAGTTGTCGGGGTAGTGGTTGTAGTCGTCGGGGTAGTGGTTTTATAAGTATAATCACATAGATTGAATTTACCTGTAGAAGGGCAAATTTTTGGACCACTAAACTCATCATCACTTTCACGATATGCACAGCGCAATCTTTCACTACATCTCAAACAACTCAATCGTTGCGTCATACACAACGAAAATACGGCTGCGTTGCAATATTGATAGTCATAGCCACTTGCGTGATAGATACCTGGTTCTGGAACCATTGCATTCATTGTAATCTCTATCTGATTTTTTGTATAAAGTAGGCAATTTGTATCTTTTGGATTGTTAATATATAAGAAATTATTCTTCCAAGCAAAAATGAAATAAACGCAATCTTCTGTCTAAAATACATTGTGATAATAAATATTAAATGCAACTGCTTAAAATCACATGTTACTAGTAAAATAATATATATTAAAAACAGTAAGAACTCTATAGTTAATTTATATTATATTCTTTGATTGAAACATACCTTCTGGCACAACAATTGACACGCTCCAATATCTTTAACACGCACAAAATTAGGTCTCATAGGATAAAGAAAATTAGACGCTACAATCCATCGAGAAAAACATGACTCAGGTGAATCTAAAAAAGCTTTCGACCGTAAAGTTTCGTATCTACACATCTTCGATAGTAAATGCCTTTTATTACTCTAATTTTCAGCATATTTTTTAGGATTTCTTTTACCAGACATAAATTAATACAGTCTTCATTTGTGAGATTTTCATTTACTGAAAGATAATATCCGCAAAAACCCAAGTGGGCATGTACAATCCGATTAAAACAAAAGTAAGATATAATCCAAAAAATAATGAACATAATATAATTCACTCAATTTTATTATGCATGCATATTCATTTTTATATATTATATTATTTATAATAATATATAAAAAATAAGATTTTCTTGATTTAAAATATTTTATTTATTAACTAACAATTTAAAAAGTTATATATCAACTATTTGGCTGACGATGGTAGTTATATATTATTGATGCCTAGATTTATAAATTTATTCTTGAAAAAGTATATTACAGATGAATTTTAAACGAAGCTCTTATTTATAAATAAGTATTTTTTGAATTTCAATTATAGATTAAGACTGTAATACTGAGAATTATATCATGGATTCAACATAACAAATTTAAAAAGATTATATATAAGAATTTTAGCAAATCACGCATTGCATGTTTATACAAATATGACCAAATTATACACAAAAAAATAATGATTTTACAAAGTAAAAGAGTTTAAAATGTTAATTTAAATCGAAGCAGTTTTTTATTTTTTCTGTAAAATAGAACAAAACCTTTACAAAGACATGGTAAATAATTTTGAAATCGTGAATTTCGAGCGATATTCACATTTTCTGTGATTGCTAATCATTTCATCGATTAAAATGAATAGAACCGTGAATTTCGAGCGATATTTACATTTTCTGTGATTGATAATCATTTCATCGATTAAAATGAGTAGAACCGTGAATTTCGAGCGATATTTACATTTTCTGTGATTGATAATCATTTCATCGATTAAAATGAGTAGAACCGTGAATTTCGAGCGATATTTACATTTTCTGTGATTGCTAATCATTTCATCGATTAAAATGAATAGAACCGTGAATTTCGAGCGATATTTACATTTTCTGTGATTGATAATCATTTCATCGATTAAAATGAGTAGAACCGGGAATTTCGAGCGATATTTACATTTTCTGTGATTAATAATCATTTCATCGATTAAAATGAGTAGAACCGTGAATTTCGAGCGATATTTACATTTTCTGTGATTGCTAATCATTTCATCGATTAAAATGAGTAGAACCGGGAATTTCGAGCGATATTTACATTTTCTGTGATTGCTAATCATTTCATCGATTAAAATGAATAGAACCGTGAATTTCGAGCGATATTTACATTTTCTGTGATTAATAATCATTTCATCGATTAAAATGAGTAGAACCGTGAATTTCGAGCGATATTTACATTTTCTGTGATTGCTAATCATTTCATCGATTAAAATGAATAGAACCGTAAATTTCGAGCGATATTTACATTTTCTGTGATTGATAATCATTTCATCGATTAAAATGAGTAGAACCGGGAATTTCGAGCGATATTTACATTTTCTGTGATTGCTAATCATTTCATCGATTAAAATGAATAGAACCGTGAATTTCGAGCGATATTTACATTTTCTGTGATTAATAATCATTTCATCGATTAAAATGAGTAGAACCGTGAATTTCGAGCGATATTTACATTTTCTGTGATTGCTAATCATTTTTAGTATACCTTTTTGTTTTACATTTGCAATAGAGCAAAAATACAGTTTGTGCAATTTTTTTTGAAGTCATTTTACATTATTAAACCCCGAATATATTCCCCAAAAGCTTGAACTGCTTTAAAACGATGAGACATTTTATTTTTAACGGATGAATTCATTTCGCCGTATGTCAAATCTTGACCGATCGGTACAAAGATTGGATCCCTACAATTTTGTTTAAAAATACACGTATAAATATACCACCCAAAACTTTCTCCTCTAGGAGGACTAACGATTTTTCCCTATTTCACACATAAGTATTGCATGCAACTATACCCGACTGCATCCTGTGATTACTACTGGTTCGTCAGTTTCATTCCAGTAACCCAAATGCGTATACGCTTTGGCACTTTGACACTATAAACTAATATTTATTTGTTGTAATTATGGCAACCGATTCAGAATCTAAAATTTTAGACAGCTTTTCTAGTCCAAGAGATTCAACAAAATATTTTCTGCAAAATTTATAAAAATATTTATATTATTACATGTAAGGCCCGGGTAAGTCGTTCCATGCATCAAAGCTTAAAGATGTATCTTCGACTAAAACAGGTTTTTTTACGATACTATATGCTTGTTTGCATTTTTCTTTACAGATTAATACTGCATCTCCTTGAATTTCAGTCACTAAAATTTATAAACTGCTATATACATATATAAATAAAATTCAAAAGAATCAGTGTTTATTTAAGTACAAACTACTTACGCTCTAAATTTACCCGATTGAAATGAACTGTTTCGATCAAATCAGGAAATAAGTCTGTAAATATGCTTATTAATTCCTCGTATTTATGATCGTTAGTAGAACAAAAATTAATTAACATAATTGATTTTCGTGAAGATTTGTTCCAGTTGACTATTTATTTATTCCAATAGGTGTAAGAATTAATTATTAGTTTTTTTAAGAAATATCAATTAATGAAGTAGTTTGAACGCAAAAGATAATAAAAAAATAGGGTGATTCATAAATAATTAATTTGTGTCATCATCATTATTTTAAGCGATTTAATTACAAAAGCATCGTATATTATCTTCACAATACAAAATTGGTTCATAAAAAATAGATAGTAACATTTGTGTAGTTTTGTTTGACTTGCACTTTTGATTTATATAATTAAATAATCAATATGTTATTAATTTCGCACTTTACTTATTTAAAATGCTGAAAAACAAAAAAAAACTATGTTGTGATCATAAAACAGAAGGTAAATTATCTAGTATTTACATTCTTAAAATTAAGGAATTGATGATGTGCTGTATTCGCTTATGCATGAAGTATTATGTGTACGACGACAAAAAGATCAACTCAATACAGCAGCTATAATTCAACAGCCTTTCAACATTAAAACATTTAAATACTGGAAAAAATCTTCTCTCAAAGAATATACTCCATGCTTCACGGAACAGCATCATTTTAAAGTAAATAAATAATGCATATATATTTAAAGGAATCCTCTAAAATATTTAATATCCCTTTTATACAAGATGACTTTTATCTTAAATTATTGGACTGGTCTTCTCTATCTGACTTCATTGCGATAGGAGCTAATGAATCCGTAATAATGTGGAAGCCAGATTTGAATAGTCAAAACACAATTTCGAGTATTCCTATGAATGCACTATATATAAAAACGATAAACGAAGATAAAGTTTCTTCAGTCACATGGAATAATCAGGTGATAATTTATACATTATTTTAGCTTATGTAAAAAAGCTAAACTAATGCATTATAGCGTATAATTCAGCAATTGATTTTGCAACACGTTATTGTATTGCTCAATTGATTTGTATTACCTAAAGGTTGCTTCTACTCTGGCTGTTGGTTATAATTCTGGAGAAATAATTATCTGGGATGTTGAAGTTCAAAAACCTATTCGGACTTATACAAATCATGAACAACGCGTGGGAAGTTTAGATTGGTTAGGACCTCTTCTTACATCTGGAAGCCGAGATAAATCTATAATTTCAAGAGACTTACGTTGTCCTTGTCAGACCATTTTTAAATGGGAATACCATAAACAAGAAGTAATTTGTAATACTACTTTGAAACAGTTAATAAAAAATGTTGCTATCTATTTATTAATCTATTTAATCCATAACATTGTTTATATATATATCAATATTTTTTTGTTAAAGGTATGCGGAGTATCATGGAGTCCAGAAGGTTGTGGAATGGATGGTCTTCTAGCTTCAGGAGGCAACGATAATTTGCTTTTGATATGGCGATTGGGTTATGATCAGCCTATTTTAGTACTTAAAGAACATATTGTAATTGATTGTTAGTAAAATGTGTTATTTCAGGCAGCTGTAAAAGCAATAGCATGGAGTCCGTTTCATGCTGGTATTCTTGCTACAGGAGGTGGTACAAATGATAGATCTGTTCGATTATGGGATATTAAAACTAACAATTTCACTAAAAATATAGATGCAGCAACATCAAATGTGAAAGCATTTACTGATACTGGGAGCCAAGTAATTTAATAAATAAATTTAAAAAGCTACTGATAGATTTGTAATATACTATGGTCAAAAACTACCCAGCAATTGTTAACAACACATGGGTTCACATATAATCAAATAAATTTATGGAATGTTTCATATCCAAAATGTACCCCTTATAATCTTGAAGATTTTGATTTAACCAAAGTCTGTTTTCGCACACATTAACATTAATTTATTTAGGCTGGCGTATTTGAAGGTCATACAGCACGAGTTTTGTACTTATCAATAAATTATAGTGGAAACGTAAATATGAATAAATCTATAAAATATTCAGTATGTCGCGACTGCTGCGGGTGACGAGAGTCTGCGGTTTTGGAATATTTTTCCATCTTTAAATACAGAAATGGATGAAAATAATCAACTTTTTGGTAATTATAATCTTTTATGGAATTTTATGTAAACATCAAAACTTTGAATAAAAAAAATGGTTTTAATTAAAACAATGTTTTTTGTATATTTGCTTTTTTCGAATCCAAGGGATTTTTGGTTGAAACTGCTGTAAGCTTTTTCATAGAAAACACGCATGACTTATCGCAACACTCTTTTTTTTTGCTATGTTTAGCTGAACGTTGACAGCTCAAATTATATGTGATTTGAAATCCAGCATCTTCTCATGATATAAAGTTAATAAATTTACCTTCGTAAATTTTGTTCGTTATTTGCATTCTTATACGAGGATGACTTAGCAAAGTGTTCAAACTTGGTCGATCAGCGGGATTCTGTTTATTTCACAATCAAAATTGCTATAGCTATATACAAATGCTTAAAGCAATAACGTCACTTAATTATAGTTAGTTTATTGATATCATAAAACTTATATAATTCAAAATTATTACCTTTTGAAGTAAAGCTTCTATGAGAAATTCAAACGTTTCACTTCTTTGGGAGATGACAGAATTATCGTTTTTGGGTCTGTATAATTAAGTATGTGTTGTCTACACTGCTTCGGATCATTTTCTGCACTTATAAATGGCATTTTCCCGTATCCCATCAAATATAAAATTATTCCCAAGCTCCAGATATCACTTTTTTCATCATAGTCTAATCTAAGATAACCCTAAAAAATAGATTTGAATTTATCTATTAAGTTTATAATTTACCGTGTCATCCGTTTCAAACAACTCAGGAGCTGTAAACTCAACGGTCCTTGTTAACTTGATGGTATTGGAAAACTTACCCTGTAAAGCCCATGCGTCCCTTATTTTTTTCAAAAATTAACTGATTTAATCAATCCAATTACATTGAATTTACTTCTGATGTTCCAAAATCAGACAAGAGTGCATTAGTTGTCTAAAATAGATATTTAAAGTTTTAATATAACGATAGTAGTTATTAATAAAAAATAATGCTTACAGGTTGACCAATTAAAGTGTCTAATGTGCATTGCAAAAGAATATTTTGAGGTTTTCTGAAAAATATGTGAATAGGTTTTCAATTATACAGATCTCGATGTAAAACCCCTTTATGATGTAAATGCTTTAGTCCATTTGTTATGTCACAGAATAACTTCCTACAAATAATGATTGGATTTAGAGCTACCAAATATGACTTTCTGGCATTATTTCAGGATCCACTTCATTTTCTACATATTTAAAAGTTTAAGAGAATCAAAACATTCAATAAAATATTTATTTAAGACAATATATGAATATTCAAAGTAATAAAGTTAAACAAAACCTGGATTGTAAAGGTAGTTTTGTGACTGAAGATATTTTTCAAGATCGCCACCGTTGCAATACTCCATGAGTACGAACAACCAAGGTATTATAGGCATAGTGATTGACGGGCGATACATCTACTGTCAAAAAAAAAATATTGAATATCTCACCTCGAGCCAGCTATGTTTATATTGGACAATATTAGTATTATGTAAACATTCTCGAATTCTTACTTCACGTAAAATCTGAGAGTTTAAGATAGTAAATTATTTTGAATTTTACTTTTTGTAACCAGGATCGATCATCACCTACAGGAACTTTCTTAACCGCGTACTCTCCCTATTAATTTTTGATACTATACAATTTTTACTAAATATACGTTATCTAATAAATGGTGACACAAATATACTTGTCCAAAACTGCCACTTCCTGTTTTCATATTTATTTTTAATTTGAAGATACCAATTTTTTTTATTTGTCGAAAAAAGTTTCTATAATATCCAGTAATAAAAAGACCCGGTGGTAAATTCTATTTAAATATCTATATTATTGATTACCCGCCATAAAATTGTCTGTAATTACTGTACTCAAACTATTCATTAAAATCACTTTTTTATACAGATTGTGAAATTCACACGCATTTATATAGCATATGATTGATTGATATGTTACACTTTAATTAATACTTTAGGAACTTCAAATTCATCATATTTAATATTCTTTTTGTCAACAAAGGGGTTTGAATTAGGTGATTCAGATTCTATATTTTCAGATGAAATGGACCAAGTTAGTTCGTTATGATGCGTTTTTTGAAAGGTAGTTTTAGGAATATTCCCAATATACATTGAATTCATTATGACGTCCTTTATTAAAATTAATCTAACACAAATTATCACCTGTAATATAAGAAAGTAGGATTGAGCTTCAAAGGAAAAAACGTCTACGTCAATTGGTTGACCACACATCGGGCATACAGACATTTGACTTATAGCAATCATTTTTGAAAGTTTCTTACTGTGACCTTATGGTTTCTCTTTCTGTGATGCGCAATACTTTGACACCAATACGGTGATTTTCTGGGTCATATAAAACCAGCCGATCTCCTTTATAAGAAACTATTTGGTACTTGGGAGCCAAATCAAATTTAGAATCACCTAATAAACCATGACGTTAAGTTCTTAAGCAAAATTTTTACAAAATGATTGGTTTAAATTGAATGAGCACAAGTTGTTTCCATTTCTTGCAATAAATTCTTTTCTAAAAAATTTTTACTGATTAGTCCATGGAACGTATCGAGCAGTGTGGCTGTGGGGCAAGTTTGGTTCGTATACCATTAATTGAAATAAATTTTGATCGACATTGCCGTCATTCTGTGTAATGATTTCTTCTCTAATATTAGGACATATTCTTAAACTCAAATAGTGACTCTCATCTGTATTACTACTTAAATTGTTGTTCTCCATCTAGTATTATAATTATTTATTATGTATAATTATTTACGATTCCAAAATCTAAAAAACGTTTCTTGTATTCATATCGATTAATGTATGTTATAAGTAATTAAATTTGAAATTAGTTTGTCTAAATTTGAATGTTTTGAAAAATAATTGATACACTTGTAAAAAAACGGTTTTTATAAGATCAGAGAAATGCTTCTGCGTCAATTTTAGCTGTTTGCTCAACGTTATTTTCATTTAAATCGTTGTCAGCAAAATCTTCTTCTCTTGCAGTTACACTAAAAATTGTAAAGAAGTTTGTGAAATGCTACCTAGGACTTGCGAACGAATATGCTGAGTATCCAACAAAAGCTAATGCTGCTGCTCCTCCTGTTGCAGATAAAATAGGTACTACAATGCCTGGTATCTTTTCTTCTTTTTCTTCATTCGGATTTACAGGCTCATCAGGAATATCCGGAGATGGTGGTATTTCAGGGTTATCGGGAAATGTTTCTTCAGGTGTACTTTGTGTAGGTTCTACTGGAACCGGTTTTGGTGTTAAAGTTGTATCTATAATAAATTAAATAAATGAAAAGATTTTACTTGGATCAGGTGTAGTTGCCGGCGTGGTGGTTGTGGTTGTAGTTGTCGGCGTAGTGGTTGTGGTTGTAGTTGTCGGCGTAGTGGTTGTGGTTGTAGTTGTCGGCGTGGTGGTTGTAGTCGTCGGGGTAGTGGTTGTAGTTGTCGGCGTGGTGGTTGTAGTCGTCGGGGTAGTGGTTGTAGTCGTCGGGGTAGTGGTTGTAGTCGTCGGGGTAGTGGTTGTAGTCGTCGGGGTAGTGGTTGTAGTCGTCGGGGTAGTGGTTGTAGTTGTCGGGGTAGTGTTTGTAGTTGTCGGCGTAGTGGTTGTGGTTGTAGTTGTCGGCGTAGTGGTTGTGGTTGTAGTTGTCGGCGTAGTGGTTGTGGTTGTAGTTGTCGGGGTAGTGGTTGTAGTTGTCGGGGTAGTGGTTGTAGTTGTCGGGGTAGTGGTTGTAGTCGTCGGGGTAGTGGTTGTAGTCGTCGGGGTAGTGGTTTTATAAGTATAATCACATAGATTGAATTTACCTGTAGAAGGGCAAATTTTTGGACCACTAAACTCATCATCACTTTCACGATATGCACAGCGCAATCTTTCACTACATCTCAAACAACTCAATCGTTGCGTCATACACATCGAAGATACGGCTGCGTTGCAATACAGATAGTCATCGCCACTTGCGTGATAGATACCTGGTTCTGGAACCATTGCATTCATTGTAATCTCTATATGATTTTTTGTAAAAAGTAGGCAATTTGTATCTTTTGGATTGTTAATATATAAGAAACTATTCTTCCAAGCAAAAATGAAATAAACGCAATCTTCTGTCTAAAATACATTGTGATAATAAATATTAAATGCAACTGCTTAAAATCACATGTTACTAGTAAAATAATATATATTAAAAACAGTAAGAACTCTATAGTTAATTTATATTATATTCTTTGATTGAAACATACCTTCTGGCACAACAATTGACACGCTCCAATATCTTTAACACGCACAAAATTAGGTCTCATAGGATAAAGAAAATTAGACGCTACAATCCATCGAGAAAAACATGAATCAGGTGAATCTAAAAAAGCTTTCGACCGTAAACTTTCGTATCTACACATCTTCGATAGTAAATGCCTTTTATTACTCTAATTTTCAGCATATTTTTTAGGATTTCTTTTACCAGACATAAATTAATACAGTCTTCATTTGTGAGATTTTCATTTACTGAAACATAATATCCGCAAAAACCCAAGTGGGCATGTACAATCCGATTAAAACAAAAGTAAGATATAATCCAAAAAATAATGAACATAATATAATTCACTCAATTTTATTAAGCATGCATATTCATTTTTATATATTATATTATTTATAGTAATATATAAAAAATAAGATTTTCTTGATTTAAAATATTTTATTTATTAACTAACAATTTTAAAAGTTATATATCAACTATTTGGCTGACGATGGTAGTTATATATTATTGATGCCTAGATTTATAAATTTATTCTTGAAAAAGTATATTACAGATGAATTTTAAACGAAGCTCTTATTTATAAATAAGTATTTTTTGAATTTCAATTATAGATTAAGACTGTAATACTGAGAATTATATCATGGATTCAACATAACAAATTTAAAAAGATTATATATAAGAATTTTAGCAAATCACGCATTGCATGTTTATACAAATATGACCAAATTATACACAAAAAAATAATGATTTTACAAAGTAAAAGAGTTTAAAATGTTAATTTAAATCGAAGCAGTTTTTTATTTTTTCTGTAAAATAGAACAAAACCTTTACAAAGACATGGTAAATAATTTTGAAATCGTGAATTTCGAGCGATATTCACATTTTCTGTGATTGCTAATCATTTCATCGATTAAAATGAATAGAACCGTGAATTTCGAGCGATATTTACATTTTCTGTGATTGATAATCATTTCATCGATTAAAATGAGTAGAACCGTGAATTTCGAGCGATATTTACATTTTCTGTGATTGATAATCATTTCATCGATTAAAATGAGTAGAACCGTGAATTTCGAGCGATATTTACATTTTCTGTGATTGCTAATCATTTCATCGATTAAAATGAATAGAACCGTGAATTTCGAGCGATATTTACATTTTCTGTGATTAATAATCATTTCATCGATTAAAATGAGTAGAACCGTGAATTTCGAGCGATATTTACATTTTCTGTGATTGCTAATCATTTCATCGATTAAAATGAATAGAACCGTAAATTTCGAGCGATATTTACATTTTCTGTGATTGATAATCATTTCATCGATTAAAATGAGTAGAACCGGGAATTTCGAGCGATATTTACATTTTCTGTGATTGCTAATCATTTCATCGATTAAAATGAATAGAACCGTGAATTTCGAGCGATATTTACATTTTCTGTGATTGCTAATCATTTCATCGATTAAAATGAATAGAACCGTGAATTTCGAGCGATATTTACATTTTCTGTGATTAATAATCATTTCATCGATTAAAATGAGTAGAACCGTGAATTTCGAGCGATATTTACATTTTCTGTGATTGCTAATCATTTCATCGATTAAAATGAATAGAACCGTAAATTTCGAGCGATATTTACATTTTCTGTGATTGATAATCATTTCATCGATTAAAATGAGTAGAACCGGGAATTTCGAGCGATATTTACATTTTATGTGATTGCTAATCATTTCATCGATTAAAATGAATAGAACCGTGAATTTCGAGCGATATTTACATTTTCTGTGATTAATAATCATTTCATCGATTAAAATGAGTAGAACCGTGAATTTCGAGCGATATTTACATTTTCTGTGATTGCTAATCATTTTTAGTATACCTTTTTGTTTTACATTTGCAATAGAGCAAAAATACAGTTTGTGCAATTTTTTTTGAAGTCATTTTACATTATTAAACCCCGAATATATTCCCCAAAAGCTTGAACTGCTTTAAAACGATGAGACATTTTATTTTTAACGGATGAATTCATTTCGCCGTATGTCAAATCTTGACCGATCGGTACAAAGATTGGATCCCTACAATTTTGTTTAAAAATACACGTATAAATATACCACCCAAAACTTTCTCCTCTAGGAGGACTAACGATTTTTCCCTATTTCACACATAAGTATTGCATGCAACTATACCCGACTGCATCCTGTGATTACTACTGGTTCGTCAGTTTCATTCCAGTAACCCAAATGCGTATACGCTTTGGCACTTTGACACTATAAACTAATATTTATTTGTTGTAATTATGGCAACCGATTCAGAATCTAAAATTTTAGACAGCTTTTCTAGTCCAAGAGATTCAACAAAATATTTTCTGCAAAATTTATAAAAATATTTATATTATTACATGTAAGGCCCGGGTAAGTCGTTCCATGCATCAAAGCTTAAAGATGTATCTTCGACTAAAACAGGTTTTTTTACGATACTATATGCTTGTTTGCATTTTTCTTTACAGATTAATACTGCATCTCCTTGAATTTCAGTCACTAAAATTTATAAACTGCTATATACATATATAAATAAAATTCAAAAGAATCAGTGTTTATTTAAGTACAAACTACTTACGCTCTAAATTTACCCGATTGAAATGAACTGTTTCGATCAAATCAGGAAATAAGTCTGTAAATATGCTTATTAATTCCTCGTATTTATGATCGTTAGTAGAACAAAAATTAATTAACATAATTGATTTTCGTGAAGATTTGTTCCAGTTGACTATTTATTTATTCCAATAGGTGTAAGAATTAATTATTAGTTTTTTTAAGAAATATCAATTAATGAAGTAGTTTGAACGCAAAAGATAATAAAAAAATAGGGTGATTCATAAATAATTAATTTGTGTCATCATCATTATTTTAAGCGATTTAATTACAAAAGCATCGTATATTATCTTCACAATACAAAATTGGTTCATAAAAAATAGATAGTAACATTTGTGTAGTTTTGTTTGACTTGCACTTTTGATTTATATAATTAAATAATCAATATGTTATTAATTTCGCACTTTACTTATTTAAAATGCTGAAAAACAAAAAAAAACTATGTTGTGATCATAAAACAGAAGGTAAATTATCTAGTATTTACATTCTTAAAATTAAGGAATTTATGATGTGCTGTATTCGCTTATGCATGAAGTATTATGTGTACGACGACAAAAAGATCAACTCAATACAGCAGCTATAATTCAACAGCCTTTCAACATTAAAACATTTAAATACTGGAAAAAATCTTCTCTCAAAGAATATACTCCATGCTTCACGGAACAGCATCATTTTAAAGTAAATAAATAATGCATATATATTTAAAGGAATCCTCTAAAATATTTAATATCCCTTTATACAAGATGACTTTTATCTTAAATTATTGGACTGGTCTTCTCTATCTGACTTCATTGCGATAGGAGCTAATGAATCCGTAATAATGTGGAAGCCAGATTTGAATAGTCAAAACACAATTTCGAGTATTCCTATGAATGCACTATATATAAAAACGATAAACGAAGATAAAGTTTCTTCAGTCACATGGAATAATCAGGTGATAATTTATACATTATTTTAGCTTATGTAAAAAAGCTAAACTAATGCATTATAGCGTATAATTCAGCAATTGATTTTGCAACACGTTATTGTATTGCTCAATTGATTTGTATTACCTAAAGGTTGCTTCTACTCTGGCTGTTGGTTATAATTCTGGAGAAATAATTATCTGGGATGTTGAAGTTCAAAAACCTATTCGGACTTATACAAATCATGAACAACGCGTGGGAAGTTTAGATTGGTTAGGACCTCTTCTTACATCTGGAAGCCGAGATAAATCTATAATTTCAAGAGACTTACGTTGTCCTTGTCAGACCATTTTTAAATGGGAATACCATAAACAAGAAGTAATTTGTAATACTACTTTGAAACAGTTAATAAAAAATGTTGCTATCTATTTATTAATCTATTTAATCCATAACATTGTTTATATATATATCAATATTTTTTTGTTAAAGGTATGCGGAGTATCATGGAGTCCAGAAGGTTGTGGAATGGATGGTCTTCTAGCTTCAGGAGGCAACGATAATTTGCTTTTGATATGGCGATTGGGTTATGATCAGCCTATTTTAGTACTTAAAGAACATATTGTAATTGATTGTTAGTAAAATGTGTTATTTCAGGCAGCTGTAAAAGCAATAGCATGGAGTCCGTTTCATGCTGGTATTCTTGCTACAGGAGGTGGTACAAATGATAGATCTGTTCGATTATGGGATATTAAAACTAACAATTTCACTAAAAATATAGATGCAGCAACATCAAATGTGAAAGCATTTACTGATACTGGGAGCCAAGTAATTTAATAAATAAATTTAAAAAGCTACTGATAGATTTGTAATATACTATGGTCAAAAACTACCCAGCAATTGTTAACAACACATGGGTTCACATATAATCAAATAAATTTATGGAATGTTTCATATCCAAAATGTACCCCTTATAATCTTGAAGATTTTGATTTAACCAAAGTCTGTTTTCGCACACATTAACATTAATTTATTTAGGCTGGCGTATTTGAAGGTCATACAGCACGAGTTTTGTACTTATCAATAAATTATAGTGGAAACGTAAATATGAATAAATCTATAAAATATTCAGTATGTCGCGACTGCTGCGGGTGACGAGAGTCTGCGGTTTTGGAATATTTTTCCATCTTTAAATACAGAAATGGATGAAAATAATCAACTTTTTGGTAATTATAATCTTTTATGGAATTTTATGTAAACATCAAAACTTTGAATAAAAAAAATGGTTTTAATTAAAACAATGTTTTTTGTATATTTGCTTTTTTCGAATCCAAGGGATTTTTGGTTGAAACTGCTGTAAGCTTTTTCATAGAAAACACGCATGACTTATCGCAACACTCTTTTTTTTTGCTATGTTTAGCTGAACGTTGACAGCTCAAATTATATGTGATTTGAAATCCAGCATCTTCTCATGATATAAAGTTAATAAATTTACCTTCGTAAATTTTGTTCGTTATTTGCATTCTTATACGAGGATGACTTAGCAAAGTGTTCAAACTTGGTCGATCAGCGGGATTCTGTTTATTTCACAATCAAAATTGCTATAGCTATATACAAATGCTTAAAGCAATAACGTCACTTAATTATAGTTAGTTTATTGATATCATAAAACTTATATAATTCAAAATTATTACCTTTTGAAGTAAAGCTTCTATGAGAAATTCAAACGTTTCACTTCTTTTGGGAGATGACAGAATTATCGTTTTTGGGTCTGTATAATTAAGTATGTGTTGTCTACACTGCTTCGGATCATTTTCTGCACTTATAAATGGCATTTTCCCGTATCCCATCAAATATAAAATTATTCCCAAGCTCCAGATATCACTTTTTTCATCATAGTCTAATCTAAGATAACCCTAAAAAATAGATTTGAATTTATCTATTAAGTTTATAATTTACCGTGTCATCCGTTTCAAACAACTCAGGAGCTGTAAACTCAACGGTCCTTGTTAACTTGATGGTATTGGAAAACTTACCCTGTAAAGCCCATGCGTCCCTTATTTTTTTCAAAAATTAACTGATTTAATCAATCCAATTACATTGAATTTACTTCTGATGTTCCAAAATCAGACAAGAGTGCATTAGTTGTCTAAAATAGATATTTAAAGTTTTAATATAACGATAGTAGTTATTAATAAAAAATAATGCTTACAGGTTGACCAATTAAAGTGTCTAATGTGCATTGCAAAAGAATATTTTGAGGTTTTCTGAAAAATATGTGAATAGGTTTTCAATTATACAGATCTCGATGTAAAACCCCTTTATGATGTAAATGGTTTAGTCCATTTGTTATGTCACAGAATAACTTCCTACAAATAATGATTGGATTTAGAGCTACCAAATATGACTTTCTGGCATTATTTCAGGATCCACTTCATTTTCTACATATTTAAAAGTTTAAGAGAATCAAAACATTCAATAAAATATTTATTTAAGACAATATATGAATATTCAAAGTAATAAAGTTAAACAAAACCTGGATTGTAAAGGTAGTTTTGTGACTGAAGATATTTTTCAAGATCGCCACCGTTGCAATACTCCATGAGTACGAACAACCAAGGTATTATAGGCATAGTGATTGACGGGCGATACATCTACTGTCAAAAAAAAAATATTGAATATCTCACCTCGAGCCAGCTATGTTTATATTGGACAATATTAGTATTATGTAAACATTCTCGAATTCTTACTTCACGTAAAATCTGAGAGTTTAAGATAGTAAATTATTTTGAATTTTACTTTTTGTAACCAGGATCGATCATCACCTACAGGAACTTTCTTAACCGCGTACTCTCCCTATTAATTTTTGATACTATACAATTTTTACTAAATATACGTTATCTAATAAATGGTGACACAAATATACTTGTCCAAAACTGCCACTTCCTGTTTTCATATTTATTTTTAATTTGAAGATACCAATTTTTTTTATTTGTCGAAAAAAGTTTCTATAATATCCAGTAATAAAAAGACCCGGTGGTAAATTCTATTTAAATATCTATATTATTGATTACCCGCCATAAAATTGTCTGTAATTACTGTACTCAAACTATTCATTAAAATCACTTTTTTATACAGATTGTGAAATTCACACGCATTTATATAGCATATGATTGATTGATATGTTACACTTTGCCAATAAAATTGTATATGTATTTTTAATTAATACTTTAGGAACTTCAAATTCATCATATTTAATATTCTTTTTGTCAACAAAGGGGTTTGAATTAGGTGATTCAGATTCTATATTTTCAGATGAAATGGACCAAGTTAGTTCGTTATGATGCGTTTTTTGAAAGGTAGTTTTAGGAATATTCCCAATATACATTGAATTCATTATGACGTCCTTTATTAAAATTAATCTAACACAAATTATCACCTGTAATATAAGAAAGTAGGATTGAGCTTCAAAGGAAAAAACGTCTACGTCAATTGGTTGACCACACATCGGGCATACAGACATTTGACTTATAGCAATCATTTTTGAAAGTTTCTTACTGTGACCTTATGGTTTCTCTTTCTGTGATGCGCAATACTTTGACACCAATACGGTGATTTTCTGGGTCATATAAAACCAGCCGATCTCCTTTATAAGAAACTATTTGGTACTTGGGAGCCAAATCAAATTTAGAATCACCTAATAAACCATGACGTTAAGTTCTTAAGCAAAATTTTTACAAAATGATTGGTTTAAATTGAATGAGCACAAGTTGTTTCCATTTCTTGCAATAAATTCTTTTCTAAAAAATTTTTACTGATTAGTCCATGGAACGTATCGAGCAGTGTGGCTGTGGGGCAAGTTTGGTTCGTATACCATTAATTGAAATAAATTTTGATCGACATTGCCGTCATTCTGTGTAATGATTTCTTCTCTAATATTAGGACATATTCTTAAACTCAAATAGTGACTCTCATCTGTATTACTACTTAAATTGTTGTTCTCCATCTAGAATAGTATGATTCAGGTGACAGCTGGTACAACTTGAAAATTTTTTTTGTATAATTATTTACAAGTCTAATTTCTAAAACATTGTTTCTTGTATTTATACTATTAATCAACATTTATAATATATAATTTAATTCAGAAATAATTTATGTTAATTTAGATAATTTGAAGATTAGTTGATACACTTGTAAAAATTTTTTTTTATTAAATCAATGGAATGCCTCTGCGTCAATATTAGCAGTTTGCTCAACATAATTTTCAGGGGCTTCATTTAAATCGTTGTCAGCAAAATCTCCTTCTATAGCAGTTACACTAAAAATATTTGAAAAGTATTAGAAATTCTACCTAGGATTTGTAAATGAATATGCAGCGTATCCAGCTAGAGCTAATGCTGCTGCTCCTCCTGTTGCAGATACAATAGGAATTACAATATCTGGCCCTTTTTCTTCTTCGTTATCTTCATTTGGGTTTACAGGCTCATCAGGGATATCAGGAGATGGTGGTTCTTCAGGAGTATCTGGAAATGGTTCATCAGGCGTATTTGGTGTAGGTTCTATTGGAACCGGTTTTGGTGTTGAAGTTGTAACTATAATATATCAAATAAACCAAAAAATTATTACCTGGAATAGGTTTTGTTGTAGTCTTTGGAGTGGTGGTTGTCGTTGTAGTCGTTGTCGGGGTGGTGGTTGTCGTTGTAGTCGTTGTCGGGGTGGTGGTTGTCGTCGTAGTCTTTGTCGGGGTGGTGGTTGTCGTCGTAGTCGTTGTCGGGGTGGTGGTTGTCGTCGTAGTCGTTGTCGGGGTGGTGGTTGTCGTCGTAGTCTTAAGGGTGGTGGTTGTCGTTGTAGTCGTTGTTGGGGTGGTGGTTGTCGTTGTAGTCGTTGTTGGGGTGGTGGTTGTCGTTGTAGTCTTAAGGGTGGTGGTTGTCGTTGTAGTCGTTGTTGGGGTGGTGGTTGTCGTTGTAGTCGTTGTTAGGGTGGTTGTTGTCGTTGAAGTCGTTGTTGGGGTGGTGGTTGTGGTTGTAGTCGTTGTCGGGGTGGTGGTTGTGGTTGTAGTCGTTGTCGGGGTGGTGGTTGTGGTTGTAGTCGTTGTCGGGGTGGTGGTTGTGGTTGTAGTCGTTGTCGGGGTGGTGGTTGTGGTTGTAGTCGTTGTCGGGGTGGTGGTTGTGGTTGTAGTCGTTGTCGGGGTGGTGGTTGTGGTTGTAGTCGTTGTCGGGGTGGTGGTTGTGGTTGTAGTCGTTGTCGGGGTGGTGGTTGTGGTTGTAGTCGTTTTCGGGGTGGTGGTTGTGGTTGTAGTCGTTTTCGGGGTGGTGGTTGTGGTTGTAGTCGTTGTCGGGGTGGTGGTTGTGGTTGTAGTCGTTGGCGTGGTTGTTGTTGTGGTTGTAGTCGTTGGCGTGGTTGTTGTTGTGGTTGTAGTCGTTGGCGTGGTTGTTGTTGTGGTTGTAGTCGTTGGCGTGGTTGTTGTTGTGGTTGTAGTCGTTGGCGTGGTTGTTGTTGTGGTTGTAGTCGTTGGCGTGGTTGTTGTTGTGGTTGTAGTCGTTGGCGTGGTTGTTGTTGTGGTTGTAGTCGCTGGCGTGGTTGTTGTTGTGGTTGTAGTCGTTGTCGGGGTGGTTGTTGTTGTAGTCGTTGTTGGGGTGGTTGTTGTTGTAGTCGTTGTCGGGGTGGTTGTTGTTGTAGTCGTTGTCGTTGTCGGGGTGGTTGTTGTTGTAGTCGTTGTCGGGGTGGTTGTTGTTGTAGTCGTTGTCGGGGTGGTTGTTGTTGTAGTCGTTGTCGGGGTGGTGGTGGTTGTGGTTGTAGTTGTCGGGGTGGTGGTTGTTGTGGTTGTAGTTGTCGGGGTGGTGGTTGTTGTGGTTGTAGTTGTCGGGGTGGTGGTTGTTGTGGTTGTAGTTGTCGGGGTGGTGGTTGTTGTGGTTGTAGTTGTCGGAGAGAGAACATAATCACATAGTCTGATTGGACCTCTTTGAGGGCAAAATTTGGGACCAGCATACATATCCCACGCCATAAATGCACAGCGAAAGCTTCCTTCACATCTCAAACAATTATATCCACCTCCGTTACACATGTGATTCATACCAAAGTTGCAATATTTTAGTTCATTGCCATTAGCTCCAAACATAGGTTGATTTCCGGGCAGTTGTATACGAATTGCATTCTCTATATCATTCTTTGTTTTAAGTAAACAATTTGAACGAGCTCCTGGTAACTCAGAAGAGAATACATGAGTTTGAGAATAATTGAAATAGACACAGTCTTCTGCCTAAAATAAACCATGACAACAAACTCAAAATGTAACTATTTAAAATCACTTATTTCTACTGAATTCATATATTTGTTTAAGAGAGTACAAATAACATACTTAATTTGTATTATTTTTCTTTAATGAAACATACCATCTGGCAAAGCAATTGACATTCCTTGATATCTTTAACCCGCAAAACAGCACCACTCAAATAATCATAATAAGAATACCCTGCAATCCATCGAGAATAACATGAATTAGATGCCGTGAAACCAGGTCTCATTACCGTAGTTTCGTATCTACAGTTTTGACCCAGAGAAGTCTCATTTTTACTCTAATTTTTAGCATATCTCTCAAAACTTCCTTTACCTGACAGATTTTTACACAGTCTTCATTTGTGAATTTTTCATTTACTGAAACATAATTTTTGCAATCGTTTAAGTTGGCATGTACAACCCGATTAAAACAAAAATAAGATATAATCCAAAAAATGATGAACATAATATAAATCACTCAATTTTATTTAAGCATGCATAATTATTTTAGAATCTATTTATAATTATACATAAAAACTAAGATATTTTGTGATCTAAAATATTCTCTTATTATCTTTATTAACTAACAATTTCAGGAAATGTACATCAACAATTTGGCTGACAATGGCGATTTTTTAAGATCAATAGCTAGATTTATAAACTTTATTGATAAAAAATCATATTACACATGAATTTTAAAAAAGGCTTTATTTATTAGTATTTTTTAAAACTTAATCATACATAAAAATCATAATAAAAAGAATTATAACATGGATTCAATGTATCATAAAAATTAGTGCAATTGAACTGAAAATACAATTTTATGGCTTACCTCAAAAACCTCATTGGAAACTATAATAGTATTCCAATAGGTAAATTATATGATAAAAAGTTTAATTTGGATGATAAGTTGAATTATCAATTAGTTTGAGTATCATGCAAACAAAAAGTCATTAAGTACTAGGTTAATGCATGTATCAGACCACTTTTGATTTAGAAGTTTTCGGTACATAAATTAAATACTAGGTTACTTTATTCGTGACCTTTAATCATATTACTTTTTATATTAAGTTATTAAAACCCTATCCAATATCTCTTGACAATTTTCTTATGTTTTTCAGTTCTTGAAGTTGTTTGTATTCAATACAAAATAGACGTCTTATTATATAGTTGATTTTGACAATGAAAATGTTATATTGAGTTCTGTTTAAAGGCTTGTGACGAAAAATACGAAATGATTCGATTATAGCAGATTTAACATCTGGCTTATACGGTGATTTTGACATAGAGTCACAATATTTAAGCATCAACTGTCTTAATTCATCCATACAGTCACTATTAGTTTCTTGTTTGGATTTAGTCAGATAAAATCCTGTTTTGATGCTAATATGCTTTGTACATAGTAATATTTGTAACTTTATCTTTCTCACTAGCGTACGCTCTTCAAATAATTGCTTATATTCATAGCATTCAATGTATTCTGGTATTGGAGAATTACTGTTCTATATATTATAATAATATCTCAGTGATTACCTCTTCGCAACCAGGAGGTATACGCTGACCATCTACAAATGAGCATTGTGAACATAATGAATAACAAATTTCAAGTATTTTAATTAGTAATATGTAAGTAATGGCTCATCTAATTGTTCACTCTAATTAAAAAATGTTTTTAGCTATATAATTAGTATCAAAAAAAAATTTTATTCAAAATATTTCATACTTATTTGGACTGGAGTTGAATCACCACGATGATAAGATGGATGTTTTGGGTTAAATGTGTTTAGAAACGCTATATTACTTTCAATTATGTTGTATTTTGTAATAGTCATAAATAATTAGATGTAGTTAAAGATACATTCATACATAAAAAAAACGAAAATAAGACCAGAATTTTGAAAAATCACATATTTAATTTTTATATAACAGTAATTAGAATTGGATTTCTTTCAGTGTTTATAGTAATTGAGAAAACAAGAAAATAATAATTTTTTCAAAGTAAAAAAGTTTGACGTGTGATACTTAATCAAAGCAATTTTTGATTTTTTTGTATGAGAGAATAAAAACTTTACAAAGACATGGCAAACAGTAATAAATAAATTTACAATGTTAGAAAATTTAAGGTTTCTTTTTTTTGCATATGTGTCAGTTGACGCAATATAAAAAAACTGACCTGATTTGAAATGTTATGAATTATTTACGTAATGTTGACTTTCTTACAAACGTAATTGCGTGATAATCTATTAGCTCGTGTTTATAAGAACACAATTAAGAAATTTGATCAATTAGCTATGTTTTTTTGAAATACAACATTGCTATTTAGCTAATGAGTTTGGCTAATCCAAAAATATGACAGTCAAATTTATTGATATAAGCGAAGCCAACGCGGCTTGAACATCCTTTAGAATACTGATTGAGTAAATGTATTTTACAACATAAAATGTTACAGTAGCTACATCTATCGTATTTGAACTGTTATCGTGTAAGTCTTGGCAGTTCTTTTTGTTATGTTGTGATCCGCATTCGCAAAAGCTCTTTCATAACTCTTTTTAATTGTTTAAATTGCTTTTTTACAACTAATATAAATACTCATAAATCTGCATTTGTGTAAATTTCTATATTTTGCAAAAAATATAATTATATTAAAGGATAACGATCACACTCATTAAATCAGATGATCTTGTCGCGAAAGATGTCTATAAAAACTTGTTCATCGTAATAAACTTTAATGAATTTTTTTTTTATATCTAAATTTTTCTAAATGACAACATCCAACATGTTTTATAAAGATTACACACAAATGGAAATAGCATCATAGTTTTCATATTTTGATGTATTTCTTAAATTTATGTGTATAATATGAAGTACACTTTTTTTTTAAAAAGATGTTCATTTTCTTAGTTAGTCGCTTTTTTTTCACAAAAACTGTACATTTAAAGTTCATGCATCTGAAAGAAAAAAGATATTAAATCATTTATAATTACAAATTTAAATATACTTTGCTGGATATACTGTTTAACTAAATGCCTATTATTATAAGATTAGAAAATGTTGTATCGTCAATTTAATAATAGCTACAACATAGATTTCTTGCTTTTTATCGTCTCAAGTTTTTTTAAAATTCGCACTTAATCTAAAATTAAAAATTCTCGAATTCTATTATAATGTTTGCTTACATTCTTAATCAATGTTTTTAATTAAATTACCAGGAATACATTTGAAAGTTTTAAGCGCAGTTTGTATTATAGCTGTTTTTGACACTTAGACTAAACTTAAGCTGAAAAAAATCCCTTTATGGCAACTTTATGCTCTGCATTTCTGGCCATATTATCAATGACATTAATAGAATAAGTGTGAATTCGAACATGAACTATTTTCCTAGTTTGGTGTAACAGGAACTGACGCCGTATTATAAATACGTTCAACTTAAGAAGCTATTAGTACTATAAATTAATTCAAAGGTTGAGATCTATACATGAATTTGTAATTTATTTTATCATATAGTATTAAACACACATTTTTGCAAACCTGCATGAGTTTTAATTGAACTTAAGTGTTTTTCCATGCTTCAAATTGATTTCAAAATAAACAAAAATTCTTTAATTCTGTTTTTGCTCGTTAGCGTTGCTGTTGTCGTTGTTAAAACATAAATATAGTAATGTAAGTTCAATATTGTATAAATTAGTAAAATCATACAAGTAAATACATAAGCTTATGTATATGCTTATAATTACATGTCAACAGATACGTCTTCATACAAAAAAACGTGGGATTTACTTAAGTTTGCTCGTTCTTGTAATGTTCACATTATTACAAATAAAACTCGATAAAAACCTTTCAGAAAATTTAATATTAAGATTTGAATCAATTAATATAATTGATTAATTCAAATTGTATAAAATTGCTGTGATGTATTTGTTTAGTCTTAAGTGATCAATTATGGTTCTTTAAATTTTCAAAAATTCGAACTGAAGGAGATCTAAAATCAGAACTTACCATAAAGTTGAAAAAAACAGATACGCTCCCATCATCCCAAAATTATTTAATAAAACCATTATTGTCAAGCCGGGAATTTTTTCTTTAAAATTACTAAAAATTTTCTTTTGTAGTTAGCTTCTTAAATGATATCCAAAAAAAAATACGCTAATCTGAGAATTCTATCAATTTTCTACAATAATTTCTGTATTTATGCAAGTTTCACATACTTTTGGAAATAAGGTGGGAATGTCATAAAGAGCAGCTTCAGTGGATACAAAAACTTAAAGTCAAAAAATTTTTTACGGAGTTTGAATAACTGTACAAGTTAATAAAAATTAATTAACATTAAAGTTTGTATTTGAATATTTCAATAAATGAGAACTCTTCAGCGCCGTGGATTATATGAAACAAAACATTCCAATAATTTCTTTTTTATAGTCAAATTCATCGCGCGTTCAGTCTTAGTGACGGTGCTTTGTGCTCTAGCACAAATTTTTGCTGTACTTTATTTTTTCTTAAGTGATGTCTAAAGCTTTTGGAAAGATAGATGCTGACGTTGCTATCATTAATTGGAAAACAAACTTGAAAGCATTGTTTTAGAGTTATCTTTTATACTATTCAAAAGAGGGACGATATGTCACTTGCAATTTTTTTTGCACAAAAAGTACTTATTCTACTGTTGAACTCTACACCACAAATATAATTACACACACTTGTACTTAAAAGTGATGTTATTCTTCAAAATAGACTCATAAAAGGCTTTCAACTTTTTTTAATAATAGATTAGTTAAATAATAACCTTTTACATTACACATAACGAGAAAATAAAAAGATTATTTTATAGTTTAATTTGATTACTTTTAACTCAATATAATCAGCTGTTATCTAATGGTCAAACTGTTATGACCGTAATATATAACTTGGAATACGCATAAAAAATTAGATAAGATGTTTAATATGACTTTCACAATTACATTCAGTAAAAAAGAAACAATTATTTTGTGTAATCTGAAACATATAGTAGGCATTAACAAAACATTTATTACTAGAGTTATAAATAAAATGCATTCAGCTAATTAACTGTATTCTTATTAAGGAAAATTTATCATAAAAACATTCATATTATTTTGTATCAAAAAAATTAATGAATAATATAGGCATTTATCTGTAATTGATATAAGAAGGGTTTTAAAAAAATCAAGTTTACAATAAACCAGATATGGTACTGTTTTGTCCGACGTGTCATAAAATTTTGCTATTGCAAAAAGATATAATGATAATATTTTATTGTTCAATGTGTCCTTACAAGCTGCCTGTATCAAGTCAAATGACTCGCACTATTTATTTAAAACCTAAAAAAAAAAGTGAAGCCATAGGCAATCAGATGGAACAGTTTGGATCTCGTACACAAGGTATGACATAATTTCAAATTATATAAATTTAGCTATATGCCCCAATTGTGGTTACAATGAGGCATATTTCAATCAAATTCAGTTGAGATCTTCGGATGAACCAATGACAACTTTCTATATATGCTGTGAGTGTCAATTCCGCTGGAAAGAGCAGTAATTATATGTTCTAAGCTTTCCTAGAATTTTTCAAGGTAATTAAAATTGTTTCTAATAACATGATAATATAATTATTTATACAAGCAAACTTTCAAAAAATAATTTTTTTGTAGATTGCAGAAAAAGCAATTTTTGAGTGCTATATCTGTTATTCTGACTTATATACTTTGTCGAAAATAAATGGATGTTATAGAAGGAGTTCTCAATGTTCAGAAAAATTTATAGAAAGCGAAATTTCAAAATAACGTATATCAACACGGTATTTCTTTGTCGTGGATCCCCTTTATCAATATACTTTACATATTTGGGAGGTCGTCAGTTTGATAAATTTTAAATCATACTTTTGGATAATGGTTTTATGGCAATTTGGTTAGAACTCATCTATCAATTATATACATTAGTTATATTATTAACTGCTTCACTAACGTCAATCTCAGCATGGATCGTCTTTTAAATCAAGCAGGCATTCTATAATGTCCTTATAGTTACATTTTTATCAACTGAGACCAGATGAAGCGAATCCTTGCTATATCCAGCTTAAAGAATTATTTTATTTATTTAAACAGTTTGAGTATACTGATTGTTGACATATTATTGAAGCAATATTTGAAAGGTCATTAAAAACCGTCGCATGATTGTAAAAATTATATTTTGTAAGATAAGTAAATACCAAATGTTTGAGCATAATGGTTGACAAAATTTATTAGCTAGCTGTGATGTTTTTGCCTGTAATTATTTCCACAGTAACGTAGTTTTGGAATTGCGTTTGAATTAGGCAAGAGAGTATAAAAAAGGAAGCGAAATTGAGCATACACAGGTTTTATAAAATATTTTTTTGAGTTGCAGCATTAAAATTAACAAATAACTTTTTATTGATTGAGCGATGGGATAGACACAAACTCTGTGCATTATTCTGCCACTTTTTATTTGATGTATCGAATGGGATGAATCCAGCAGCAAATATCAATGGCGTAGAAATAGAAAAGAATACAATAAATATATTGTTGCCTTTTTTATTGTTAATACCAATAAAGTTGCCATGTTATTTAAACTAATACAGTCAATAAGCTTGATACAAGTCGCTAAAATATTACTTTTATATTTGCCTTTGACTTGTTGTTTACTAAAGAAAAAATCAATTGATATATTGTCGACCGTCTATAAATACTAAAAGGTGAAACTGACTTTAACAAACTGTGGGGAAAACGTTTTACTTTGTGAATAATGACACATACATATCGATAATAATAAGCAACTAAGGTTATTAAATGACCAACATATGGAAATCCCAGTGTATATAAAATCCTCGCCCCGATAGATAGATTCAAATTTTCTGTATTTTGAAAGCGTTTTTATAAAATTTCTCTTATTTAGTAATATAGATTTTTTGTTTTGAGTTCAACGATTTCATATAATCTTTATTCAATAATTAAATATACACAATTCATTTATAATCAATTTAAGTTATTATATACGAATTGAATAAGACTTTAATTGCGATTAAAACTCATTATTAATGTATACATGTTTGTATAGAATTCAGTATTATATGCTAAATTGCAGGGATACTAAAATTATTTTGAAATAATAAAATTTAATCGGTAAATACCCAAGAAAAATTGATTAGACAATTATATAAAAGTACTGTTTGAGAATATTATAATTTCCATAGTACTGGCGGTTTTATATGTAAAGATTTATCACATCAATTACTAATCTATTTTGTATACGTAATCAATTAAAAATACGAAATACTAGAAAATCAAAATTTAATGTTATTTTGTCTAAATAAACTCACTAAACTCAATTAAAACTGAGAATTTTGTTCTAAAGATGGCAAAGATTGGTATTTTTCATAAATCTGTTTGAGAAATTTCACTTGGGACACTCGGAATAACATTGTTAACTGGAATATGTTTTCTTCTTGATTGTTAAATATCGATTTACATATTTCTTCAATATTTATGCTTAAACGGTTGAATGCTTCTTTATACTGAGAATGCAGACACGTTTATTAAAATAAATTTATGAATAAAATTTGTCTTAATAGTCTATGTTTCGTGATTATGTATATTACTGTGTAAAATAAATTAAACAAAAATTTATTATAATTTGTAAAATACAAACATGGAGAGAAAACGTATAATTTTTGTTATATTATTTTTGTGAATTGTTAAGACATAAATAACTTTAAATATCATTTTAATTACTTACAGATTTAAGTTTTGCTGATTTTTCTGGAAGACGAGGATCTTTTGTTTGAGCCGCGATAGTCACCTTGGTTTGATAAATTTTGTCACAATTTTACCTTCTTTTCATTATCTCTGGTTTTACGGTACATGTTCACCCTTTGGTCAAAAAGTTTTAGAGCTAAAAACAAATGCTTCGTTACTATGAATGATCACATTATAATTATTTAAAAATGTACATTTTAACGAATGCATACTATTTTGATCAATAGGTGACACTTCATATATATGTTTGCTTCAAACAATGACATGAAATATGCTTAGTTCATAAACAGTGCTTAAATAAATTTCCTGTTCTATATATTTGTTACCTTCATCAATCGCTATATTTATGGTGCGTATTTTATCAAGTTGACACTGAAGCTCATCTTGAATTGATTTTGCTATTAAAATCATTCAGAAAAAACACACTTTACAGTCAAAAGCAATACACGTGTGCAAATTAGAGTAAGAATTGAAATACAGCTGTAAATTTGCTAAAAAAAAGTTGAAGTGACATATTGAGTACTTGGTAAACAAGCGGTTCGCATGTGAGAAGACAATTCTAACGCAAAAGGCTCTTTTTTGATGTATTCTGTAACAATCTTTAAAAACTGCTCAATATCATCTTTAAAACATTTTAATGTTGTTTGATAGTTTAAAATGTCTTCTTTTAATCGGTTTAACTCGTCATTCTAAAACACCCAACAGAGCTAAAGGTAAACGAAAATATTCAAAAACATACACAAAAATTGGTCAGTAGCTTTATTATAGCTTGTGTAAAATGTGAATAAGATAATACAGAACTAATCAATTATTTTACATAGGTTTTAAAGCAAGTTCCTCACATACAAATAAATATATATTTGTATATGTATATATATATATATATACATGTTGAGAATATTTTATTGAATAATAAATAATTATTTATGGAAAAAACTGAATTATCTGTACTTTCAAACAATTAAAATTTATTAATTTAATTTTGATACAGAGAATTACTGCGAAAATGTTTCTTACAGCAAATGTACTTGGTTTAGGGAACAATGAGTCTCGTGCCCGATTTAACTGTTCTGTAGTAACTTTAGAAAACGAACGATACCACCCTTTAATTTTAGACGTATCAACGAGATTTTCAGTTTTCATGGTAACGTCTTATATATATTAATTGATTATTCTGCTATTTTGCAGGTATGCAAAAAAGAAGTCCAATTTACACAAATCCAAAATGGTCAACTAGTTATATGAATCTTATGTGTATTGTATACGTGTATAGCTGAATCAAACCTGATTTATTGCACATCAACTATTATAAAACGTTACAGTAACTAAAAAAAATTAACTGAATGATCAACTCATTGTGTTATTGTTAAAGTAGAAGAACTATGAATTTTATAACAAGAAAATTAAGGGCAGCGTCGGAAAAAAATGCTTGCTCCGTGCTCTTCATAATCTAATTTTGATATAACGTATGATTTAAAGATTTCAGTTGAACACAAAATGGAGGCTCCTATGAAACCTGCATTTCTTCGAGCAAAATTATCTTCTGTAATAATAAAACGCATATTCGCCTGATATTGAATATTATGAATCAGTTAAATTACGAAGTTTGAAGACAGTGACTTTCGTTTTTCTTCATTGATTCTTTCCGAAAATCCTTTAAAAATAGAATTGCCTCCAGTAAATACAATAGCATCCAAAAACTCCTTTTGTCTACAACTAACTTTAAAAAAAAAAAGATGGCAATTTACTTTGGTTTGTCTCCCATTTTACTAAGACATTCTAATATTAGAGACTTTTTGAATTACTTACTAGAAACCATGGACTCAATACCATCAATTGAAGCTGTATTTACAAACTTTGAAGATAAATTTCCACCAACAATTAAAGGCTCAACTAAACTAGAATTAAAAGATTCTAAGCAGAATTATTATTTTTACGTAATGAATGCACGTACGAGTGTTTATTGTAGTATTGTCTGGTAGTTTATATGTCGAGCTATAAATATATTAAATATAATTGTAGGACTGACGAAGATGAATCTTTTTCTTGACAGCAGTTATAAAAACACAGCTGGTTTTTTAAATCTTCTACATAAGATTCAACAGCCCAATCCCAATATGAACCAGACATCTATATTGTATGTATTTCATATAATTTTTCTTACAAATGTTTTATTGAATGGCCCTTTTGCAAAAGAGGGCTTTAAGTTAACATTTTTCATTTTATTGATAATATTCTGCAACTCTTTAGTCATGGCATATCCGCCATAATTATGGGTTATAACGGACTTAGGTACTGTATAACCCTTATTAACAGCAGAAATAGTCGTTTGATCATATCCTGAATCCCACACTAAACCAGTGATTCTGGCACAACCAAATGCAGCCAGTGCTGGATGTTTGTAAAATGCTAATTCTTTAACCTATCAACAATTTCATAGTAGTTATAAATGTTACATTTATAGATTCGAATAAATGTTTGCTTAAAACATTCCGGTATTCTCTAAATTACCCAATCTTACAGTTAAAATCTGTATACGTGTTAGTTAATGCAGGCTCAATAATTAGAACAGAGCTTTTTGACATATTTGATTTCGATAAATATTTTGCACCCGTTGTAAATACAAAGTCCAAGGCATTTTCAACAGCATCCGTATTCAAAACTGATTATCATAAGTTATATTTTTCAAAACGATTTATAGCATATAGGCTTAGTGATATGTCAATTTTTAGTTTATAAAACTGTGCTCAAATTACTTTCTAATTTTTGAGTATTTTGATTAAATTGTACTGGTTTAATAATCTCTGTATCATTTACGGCTTCAAAAGGATTGACTGGATAAACAAAAACATTCTTCTTGGAATGTAGTGAACATTTAACAACTCCGACTGCCTGAACATCTTTGATAACATTTGAAGAACATCAGGTTCTTTGTTGATAATTCCAGTGTAATAACTCATTTATTTCTAAACTGTTGAATAGCTATGCAGATTATCCATTCAATTCACATTATTTGATTTATCAAGTAATTTGTTATATTATATGGTATACTATTTTATTCAATTTAAATAATTTAACAAATTTTAATATATATATATATATATATATGTGGACAACAAATTACATATAAAATTATACATATATTGATTATACATAATAAAATTAATATGAATACGTAAACATATATATTTGACCAAATGCGTATTAACCACATTTTACCGTATATTTTAAAAATATGATATTATATAATTTGAGAAATATACAAAAATTTATCAAATAATATACAAAAGCTGTCTTAGAGTGTATATATATATGTGAAATGTTGAAGCATATTTTTATACCGTAGGAATTTCAATTTGAGGATCTAATTCTCCTGCGCAGCCAACCCGAAGAGAAAGGCTACTCAGCTCAAGTATAATAGGACTGTCATTGTGGCATTCTGGTGTTAATTATACTAAACTATTATCTAAGCACCTGTTTCTGTTACAGTATCTTTAATCATAGGTCATCTGGTCCTTTTAGCTGGCAAAAATCAGTATATTAGATAATATTTGTTGATACTATTATATAACATTGAGTAAATCAGATTCAGGTTAATATATGTTTTAATATATAGTAATAACCAGGGAATTTGTTATTTTTGAAATTGTACATGTCAAATAGCTTTATTACGCAAATTTACCATAATATATTATAAAAACAAATTGATATTTTATGCTCACGCTTTAATTGATAAAACATTTTATTATAAATTAATAACATTAACATCTTGACAATCATCATTAAAACAATCAATTCTGTGACAGAATGCAGAACACTATGATAAAAAATTTTCACAATTTCGATACATTCCATCAAGATATTATTTACGATATTTTGGGTAATACCATTACTCTGTACTCTATAGTCAATAACAAAAACCTAGCTAGATTCAACCGAATAGCATGTTTTAACGTAATGTATCACTGCAGAATTTTTGTTACCGGAAGAAATATTAAAATTGGGGCGACTAAATTATAATCTATATAAAATAGTTTTTAATCCTGATTTATGGGAGCAGCGTCTTTTAAAAAAATATTACATTTATGATCTTCTTGAACCTGCACGTGGTAAACAAATTATTTCATAAACCCTCGTATCTTGATATACATATATATATATATGTAACTATAATTGTTATGCGAATCGGCTTACACTTAGAATCTGATCTTTTTTATAATTCAGAGCTTATTGCTGATCGAAGGTCTAAAGGTAGAGTAGAATTAGCACATCTGAAAGGAAGTAGAAAAAAAGTAAATAAATATAATAATTCAACGTATAATAGTTTATTGTAAGAACAGTGTCTCTCGAGACAACTAATGCTGGTAAAAATGATGGTGTACCAACGTCATGCTTACGTAATACGGCCTTGTTATTGAAACTCAATGAAGAAAAAATTATAAAGTAACGGAGTTACGTATTTTTCCTAATAGGCCAATAGATGCTATGAAGCATTCCTTCGAAATAAAGAATTAATTATAATAACCGAATATATTGGACCTAGTTTATACAAATACTTATCTTCAAGATCAAACACAGCTAAATTAATAGAACCATGCATTATCAAGGTAATCAGTCAATTATTATAAAAAAAAAATCATCTAACTTGAACTCTAAATAAAGTCTATAGAGCATTATGAAACAAACGTTTCAAGCCGTTAAATGTTTACATGAAAAAGGTTTAAATTTATTCTTATTCTTAATGACGTGATAGGAATTATACATCGCAATATAAAATTAGAGAATATTGTCCTTGGATCTTCAACGGATGAAAATGAGTTTTGCACTGTAAAAGTAATTGTCCACATTTTTGATACGTTCAACACAGCTTTGTGATTTAGCGCTCGGTAGATTTGTAGACATCCCTCTTGGTATTTATACCCCAGAAGTAATCACCTATTTGCTCTCACATAAGCTAGTACCTTAACATACATCAAATTTATTATATATATTATATATATTATATATATTATACATATATTATATATATTATATATATTATATATATTATATATATTATATATATTGTATATATTATATATATTGTATATATTATATATATTATATATATTATATATATTATATATATTATATATATTATATATTATATATATATATATATTATATATATTATATATATTATATATATTATATATCTTATATAATATTATAAACATCAGCGTTTACGTGTAAATCACACAATTTATTCTGGTTATATTATAATTTATGCGCGTTTACAGGATCCAAAAGAAAGAGATAGATCTTTACGAGAAAAGAGACGTCTCTATAATCGCGCTCCAGAGTTAATTTTAAGACAGCCGGTTTATGGTTTTGAAGTCAGTAAATATTTATGAAATTATGAATAGGTGGATATGTGGTCTTTAGGATGTGTATTATTGGAATTAGTTTTGGGAACGCCTCCTTTCAAACATGATTCCGAAATAGGTCTTCTTTTATCAATGCTCCAGTAAAGCTTCATTTTGATTATATGATTCTCAACATTATAATAAATTTTCTAGATACACTATCGAATAATGTGGCAATATAATGAATACAACAATAATATAATAATATAAAACAATTGCTTAGAATAATAGCACTTTTCTCAAATAGCAATTATTATTTAAATATTAATTTAAATATTTCATTGTAAATTTATTTTACATGTTTAGTATTTACTATTTCAACGACCAAAATTTCTTTAGATTTTGTGGAACACCGGATGTAACTCAATGGACTTGTTTCAATGTAAATGTAAATTCATATTTAAAACTTCCAATATGGAGCCCCATTGATTTTCGGTATATTGAAACCTATAATTTTTTTTTAGTGAGGTCGCTAGATTTGTTGCAGAAACTGATTTGGACTTGAAGTCAAACTATTTAAATAGTCTATTAAAAAAATACGATACAAGAAAAAATGTCATTTATGTAATATTTGAAACTTTATATTGAATGTAAAATTAGTCGTTAATTCAAGTAGGAAAGGTTTTGGGAAACGCTGCCCTTCACTTAATAGAAGTAATTTTAATTGTGACAAATAATCGTGAATTTAACATAAAGCAACTTAAACTAGCTTATACAGTTAGTAAATTATGAATACATTAAGAAAATAGGTCTTTAAAACAATTATCACTCTTGATATTTTTATATTAGAATAAAAAAATTATTTATATTAATATCAAATATTAATTAATAATAATTATTAATATCAGACGAAATTCTAAAAAATGGATAATTAAAAATAATATTTGGCGATAATAAATTTTTGAATATATATATATATATATATATTTAATTATTTATATATTCATATACATTGTATAATTTTTGGTTTTTAGCGTGTCTTAGTTTTTTCTGGATGCCTTCGTGTAAGTGTATCTGAAGCGCTTACATTTCCTTTTTTTGATCCATCTGAATCAAATAATGTTAAAGTCCAAGAATGGATAGAAGTAATCAAAAAAAAACTAAAATCAGAGTATTTAGTCGTTTGAATATTCAGCTGAAACGCAAAACAACTTTCAAATACATCCTCACTATCATCGTTTATTAGCATCCTCGAAGGAATCGATGAAACAAAATTCTGAGAATAAATCTGAATTTTGGAAACTACTTGTCAATCTTTCACAAGAACGGGTATGATTAACGTAGTATGATTATTTATAGTTGTATATAAAACTACTTAGCTTATATAATTTTTTCATGAACACTAAATAACAGATTATATATAAATTCTTATTGATTAAATTATATTCTATTTACAATTGTATATCATAGTTAAGTAAAATTTTGAAAATATTATATACACGTATTGATATTTAAGCTATATTGTTATTTTTTTTTTACGAAGTTTGAACCTTTGTCGGAATTTATTGATATTGCGGCTATACAATTTGATTACAACAATGAACTCGAAAAAATATCGGATCTTTCAAATGTAAAGTTTTCAGTATCAAATGCTGAAAAACTTCCTGCTTTAAATTTAAATATACAGGAAGCCACCACTGGTGTCAATTTATTTGATCCGTTAATCAAGTATTCAACAACAATAAATAAAAAAATTAAATTCTCAAATGGTATTTTTGAAGACAAGTAATATTTTAGAGGATAATTATTTATTAAGATCGAGTTATAAACTTTACACACGACCTATTGCGCGTAATTTACCGAAAATTCTCCCTCGTACGAAAATTGATATAGGTAATTTTGGGTCAACAAGACGTCAAATAAATAGTAAATTACATACTTGGTATTTGTCCTGAGTTCATGCTACGGTCTCAAACCATTCACCTCGCTGTAGCTTATTTTGACAGGTAATCTGTATAGTAATAGTTCAGTTAATATGGCTATAAATCTGTACAATTAATTAATTCTAATACTGGAAAAAAAGCTATACATGTCATTTGCTGTTCATAAAGAACAGTTGTATATAATATAGCATTATATATACAAATATATATATATATATATTTATTATATACAACATACATTTCAATACTTAAACTTCAAACATATCAAATGCCATAATATTCATAGTTTCGGTTGCAGATATGTTTGTCTTTCTCCAGCTTTTTATATTTGTTCTACTGCTTTGTCTTTGGTAGCTACGGCTTTAGCTTGTTTGAAAATTGCTGAGTGAGCGTAAAACTTATAAAGCTTGTGCAGTCTATTTAATGAAAATTCAAAAGAGTATTACAAACAGCAAAATATTCAAGAATACGCTGATTTTTCTCAAAACCTTCCATCTGCGCAATTTGAAAATATGCGTGATGAAAACGGAGTTCCTTTCACGGATGGAGCTACTGATCCCGAAAAAGTATTATTATAATTAATCAAAAAAATATAACTATAAAGTTATAATTATAAAAATGTAATTTTATTGTATAATTTTAGAATTGTAGAAATATAATAATAATATTGTCATAAAAACATAATTATATGAATATTATAATAATTATATTAGTTACAAATATGTAACATATATAAGACAGTAGTCAGAAAATAATTAGGTTTCAATATTTATTTGCTTTTCTATGTGTTAATGTACAATTTTATCAGTTATTAGAGTTAGAAAAAAATGTATTAAACACCTTGAAGTTTAAGATGTTGATTCCTACTACTTGCTGGTGATATTTTTTTTTTTTTATTTTGAATTATGTTATAAAGGTTTATTGACGCATATCTATCCGTTGCAAAATTGCTTCACTTAAATAACGTCGTTAATTTTTCTCACGTAAGAACTTTCACAATCATTAAGTATGGGTAAAAGGTGTATGCTAGTTTGTTAAATATCAATGTTTACCAGTTAAAACGTTACTATTTATGAATATATATATACATATTCATATCATTATAAATATACGTGCAGTTAAAACGTTAGTATAGTTAATTTATGAAGAGATTGTTTAATAGCAAATAAAATAAAACTAGTAATATGCTTCTCATAACTTTAAACTTATATATAAGGTCGACGATTATAAACATAACCTATTAATTTAATTGACTAATAATAGTACCAGATATTTCTATAATTATGGTTCGTGCAGTACTTATCTGACATTGGGTTGCACTCCCATCAGCTACTTATATACAGTCCCTCTTTGCAAGCTCAAGTAATTTTTTAAATATCCACATGTTTGAAGGTTATAATAATCTACAGTTGCTTGATGTTTTTTCGCCCCACAAAAGAAGGCTCCGACAAGCAAAGTATTATAAGCCTGATTAATACATAAATAATTATAGAAATAGCATTGAATATTAACGATCCTGAATATATAGAGGTAAATCAATTGGAACTCTCTATAAATAAACACCGAATATAATTTTAAATGAAAATATGTATACCTAGGCTTTTGAGAAACTAACAGAACATTTAAGGGCCAAACGTGACTTATTATGTAAAAATAATAACTGTAAAGTATATTTATTGTTTATGCTGCGTCTAGTATGGGATGTTTTTGACTGCGCTACAATATACCGTGTATTGCTTATTGATGGTCGCCGTTATTTCAATGTAATTAACGTATAAGTATTATAATAACAAATAATTATCTATCTATAATTATATATATATATATATATATATATTATGAGTTTGTGTATTTATGTATTTTTGATAAATAGAAATCAAATACATTATTATGTGCTGTATGGGTCTTATATGTGGTAGTATTATAGTTACCTTAATATAATGTGAATTTACCCAATCAATTTTAAATTGAGTGTAGCACTCACAATAAGTTAAGACCTAGATGTAGAATAAGTAAAACCAAAGTTCGGAACTAATAATATCACTGTTACTGTACATAAAAGAATTATGAAAAGGTTTAAAAGTCATACGTTATTAGGCGATTGAAGCGAGAACAGTAGAGCGTTTACATACATGGGTTGGTCGTTTAATGTTGCCTATTCCCGTTATACCGTTAAGATTTTTTCAGTGTATTATTCCCAATAACTTGGACGAACAATTAAATCTAGTTTTAGCAACATAAATTTTCGGCTTCAAATAATACCACTTATCGATTTTTTATATCAAAAGTTTGGGGTTAAATAAAAAAACATTTTCAAACTATCAAATAAAGATATCAAATTATTTAATTAGACTTAATTTTTATCAACAACTTAACTGGCTTTCCAGTTAATATTCAAAAACATGAGTAATATATGTGTACATAATTTAAAGGGGTTTTTTAATTTAAATACAAATGATTTCGACGATGAATTAGATAAGTTTCTGTCAGGGATTTGTACTAGGTCATTAGAAGAAAATCAAAGAGTACTTGTTAGTGTTTACTTACACTGTCAATGATTATACAGGAAGAATTAGATAAAGAAGTAGAAGTTCACAATAAAAAAATTGAAACTTTTATTTTTGAATATGATAATAAATCAAAGGAAAAAGCTGTATATATATACAATATACATGAAAAAGTTGGATAATGGTATTTAATTCAGTTATAGATGAAATATGCATCACAATGTATTTCTGAATTTCAAGAACTACATGCTAATTATTTAAAAGATAAAAATGTAAGCCGTGAATTTTTCGTTATTATATTAAAAGGCTCTTAACAAGTTAAATATTCAGCATAATGAAGTTCAAACAATCATAAACCATTTTAAGCTGAACAGTTTCAATTATTACATAGTAAATTATTAGTTGAACTTTTAATATACAAGTTCTTAGATATTAAATGTTAAAGAAATTCTGTTGAAGAAAGCCAAAGACAAGCATTTTTTTATGGTTCTTGAATCTCTTAATATTTTGAGTCAGGTATTGTTTAATTAATTTCATAATTTATAATATTTAGCGCATACAAATATACATACATAACATATTAACTGATATTGTTTTATGTGTTTAAATAAAGCTCTTAATTTATTGCATAGCAAATTTTTTAAACATTAACTGCAGATACTATCAAAAAATGTGTGCAATACTGAATATCTTGGGTTTTTTCGCCAATTTATTAAAGAGTGCTTGATCAATTTAGTAAATCAATATATTGCAAATATCAATATACATATTGTAGTAATTGCAGCAGAAATTATTAAGTAGGTTTTTTATATATAAATATACATTTAGTGCATTAGAATGCTTAAATAACAGTTTTGCTGCGAGCTTTGTAAATTTTTCACTAAATGTACCTGAGAAAGTTATTCAAAAACCTCTCAAATTGTTTGAAGTTAAACGATCTCAACTAATAAATTCCAATAATGATTTAAGCGGGTACAAATGTTTTAAAGCTTATATTTTAATTAGATTAATACTGGAAGCAAGTGAATTATTGCGAGGAACATTATTTCATTATGGATCAAGTTTGCTTTCATTATTTGAAATGAATGAAGATGCTCAGTTATGGATATCAAATGAAGTAATTCAGCTTAGATAATTAAATCTATACAATAGATTACAATATCAAATTGATTTGAGCGGGTGTTATAGTTTTTAAAATTATAAATTTGATACAATTTATAGAAAATGATAATTAGTTGACTAAATACATTCAGATTCGGTGGTATTTATCCTTAATCTCGTCTATAAAAACCATAAATGCATCAATAAATTTCCAAGACCTTTACTTAATTTATAACGAAATACAAAAAACATTACTATACTTCGATTCTTTCCAAGCTAATTGCTTCATAGTAGCTGATTCGTTTATATTCGAGTATTCATGGAGATACGTTAAAATTATTTTGGAGTCTGCTAAGCAACACGTGTAATAGAATTGAAATATATCAAATTTACTTATCATGCACTTACTTTATGTAGGAAGAAAAATTTGATCATAGAAAATATTTCAACTCCAAATAATACTGAGTCCAAATTAAATTACACAGCATTACCAAATATTTGTTCTTATATAACCAATCTACCTATTATGGTATCTGATAATATATATATACATTTAAATTTTTATTTGTAAAATATATACTATTATACTCATTTCAATAATCAAAATAAAAGTTCATATGACAGTAATTATATTAATTATACAATAAATTATAATAATTATAAGATTACAGTAATAATTATTATACTTATATTTATATAATTGAAAAGTTATATATAAACAGAGCATTATTGTAAATTGGGTTTTTTACTTGCTCAATGAATTACAAGAATTCCCTATGGTGTCACTTGCAAGTGTCATAACTCAGTAAATATTTTCTAATACTTCAATTTTATGCTTAGAGATATTACAACATTTTTTAATGAAGTTATAAATTTATTAATAGATTTTGCTTCAGCCCAACCAACTTTTAACACATCCTTAATAAAATATCGTGATTATAAATTAAAGCATTCTTTCAATTTAGTAGAATGCGTTTCAGATTCTTTGATATTAACATGTGCAGTAAGTCAACCAATAACTGCAATTTCTTAGTTAATATATACTGAGCTTTCAAAATTTGTTCAATTACGGTTATGTAAAATATATTCAACGTGTGAAATTCCTCCTATAATATTGGTATTAGGCTTATAATATATTTTTTAAATAATCAGATGGATTTTGAGAACAATTTAGTAGAAGCAGCCAATAAAAAAACAAAATCACTTTTGAATAATCCTCAAAATACTTCAAATTTTCATTTTGTGCGACCTCCACCTCCTCCTCCCCCCTTCTTACCTACAGAAAAATAAAGTGATCTTTAAATAGAGACATAATTATTACATGTTCATACTAAACATATATTTATAAGTATATATTATACACTTGTAACTTTTTTCTTAAATTATTAAAATAATTAAAAAGCAATTTTTGTATTTAGCTATTTGTGACGGTATACAATAATGTTTATAGACATCGCTGCTAATCTACAAGATTCTAAAGTACTCTTAAATACTTATTATTTATTATCAAATTTTAGTTTAAGGTTGGCTTATGTTGTTAAATCTCAAGTTAAGGGCATTTATTATGAAAAACAGACTCACAGCCCGGATTTGGACGTGTAATATTTTTCTTTTTAAACAAATTAGCTTTATAGCGTTCTCACTCGAGCTCAAAAATACTCTGTAAAAAAAATAATTGCTGTGTCTGGATCACTGGAGGAGTTAAAAGAGGTTATTGATATCTGCGAAAAATACGGTAATAACAATAACTATGATTAACCATACTTATTTTCAGATCCTGACAAAAAATATTTATTCTGCACGGTGGGGTATCATCCAACGAGGACAAACGTAAAATATATATATATATAACTAATTACATAATATTAGCTTTTGGAGGGAAAATGGGACAATATAAAAGATGATCTTGTAGATTTTGCTAAAGACAATTTGGACCGTATTGTTGCAATAGGGGAAATAGGATTAGGTAATACATATTTATATATATATAATCTAGTTTTATTAATAATAATTAATTTATTTTTCAAATGCATTATAATGTATTTTTACAGATTATGACCGTTTACAGTATAGTCCAAAGGATGTCCAATTAAAGTAACGCAATAATCAATAATACTTTACAATTTAGATACTTTGAATCTCAATTAGAGTTTTTATGTTCAAAGTTAAAACTTCCTTTATTTCTTCATTCAAGAGCAGCTCATAACGATTTTAAGAGTAAAATATCATTTTTCGATAAATTTTTTATTGATAATAATAATTTATTAGTTTATTTGCACGTTTAGCAAATGGCGATTTTCAGGCTTACTTATAAAATATAAGCATTTATGGGAGAACGTTGGAGGAGTTGTTCACTCTTTTACGGGAACTTGTGAAGAGAGTAAAGAATTGCTTGATTTGGGACTCGATATTGGTATGAAATGCTTGAAGTTCAAATATTTTTCTCATTTAGGTTTAAATGGATGTTCAATAAGAACAGAGGATAGTTTGAAATTAGTGTCCCAACTGCCTCTTGATCGTATACATTTTGAAACAGGTAAATTCTATTTCTTTTTATAAATGACTAGATTCCCCTTGGTGCAGTATTAGACCCAATCATCCTAGTAGCAAATATGTGAAAACTCACTTTGAAATGAAACAAAGTTTCAAGTTCAAAAATAACCAGTTTAAACCTGATGACATTCTAATAACTCACCGAAATGAGCCTTGCTGCGTTGTGTAATCTCTAATTTAGAATTTAAGCGTATATTAACAGAAATGTAGCTGAAGTCGTTGCTGGAGTTCACTCTGAGAAATTGCCTTTTGAAGACTTATGTGCCATGTAATTTTCTATATAATCAATAATTGATTTATAGAGTCTATAAAAATACTCTACGACTATTTCCAAAACTAAATTTATAATAATTTGTGATTCAAGATCTGATTATCTGAGGTTTTTTTTTTATTTATTGTTTATCAGACTTTATATCTATATTTTTCTGTGCAACATTTTATTTTGTATCAAAGTATTTAACGTATAATAACGAAGAAAACAAAAACTAATATTCGTTTCTCCTAATAACAGATAAAATGCTGTAAAATTATAAAAATGAGCGAAATTGTAAATAATTTAATTAAAGATAATTCAATAATTCCAAATAATATAACCAATGATATTTTTTTAAATTGTAGCGATTTTGATGTGATTATTGAAAATTACATCAAAATATCGAACAATAAACGACCAGAAGATATTTCCAATGAAGTACAGCATATGTGGTTTGAGTTGTTGAAAGTTTTGCAAAATGTAACGTGCCCGTTTGAAATATATATTTTTAAATGTATTAAAGCCGCTCACTCAATAAATATGCTTATCAAATATTACGATCAAGTTGAATTAAACAAAGCTGTTTTATATAAAAAAACGGAGCAATTGCGTATAGAGACTATTGATTGTCTAATAAATTTCGCTCAAACAATTACTGCTAATTTAGTCCAAATTGACATACCGATATTTTCTTTGGTGAGTTTGTTTTTTATGCACAATTATTAGTATATGTTAATTCATTATTAACTTACAAATTTTATTTTTTAGAGGCCTGTATTTTATACAATGTATATTGTATTTAAAAACATATCTCTGACACAAATACGTACGTATAATATTTATACCTTAAATTATATTTATATTAATTTTTTATTATTTTTTGTAAAAATTGCTTAAAAATGTTGATTTGCAGATTTCCCATATTTTATTATTAGCAGTTGATGTGATAAAGACATTAAAGCTTACAAGAGAAAACCTGCAATCTATCTTGAGCAAACTCTATGATATGCTATTAAACTATGAATGGCCTCAAAATGGGGTAATAATATTATTATGCAATATACAGCTTAGTCAATATAGTGGTAATTTTTGCAATTATTTAAATAAAATATAATTTCAGAAATTAATGCTTCAATTAATCGATATTATAAATGATAGTGATTACGATCTTTGGTATATTTACAATCAGCAATGTGTTGAGGATATAGAAAAAAGTAAAAAATTATAAAATTACATTTATCATGTCATATATACGTTTATTATACTAAAAAATGTATAGGTTTGAGTTTATTGTGTAAAAAAGAAGAACCGGTTCTTATCGCCTCTTTAAGAAAATTGAACAATTTAGTTCATTTTCTAGATTTGTTATTATTAGCCTTTTATGACAATCCTCAAAAAAAACCTAAGTTACAAAAATATCTTTTAATCACTGCATTGGATACTCTATGTTCCTTACTAGACAACTATATGAAAACAGTAGAGTACATAATGGAAATGGATTTCAACCCTGATAAAATAATATCGAAATGTTTGATTAAGTGTTTTGAATGTTTAGTAAATTACATGCATCGCTTGAGTGAAAGGTAATTCAGATTCTTTTGTTAAATCTATACATCTATTAATAGATTTTTTACATAATTGATATGCAGGGTTCCCAAAGCATATTTCCTCATATATTGTCAAAAAGTATACGAAATTATAAATATCATTAAATTTGAAAATATTCAAAATGAGTCTTTTCTAAAAGGTCACTTATTTCTCTCATCCTCTCTTTTACAAATACACCAATGGTTCGAAAACACTATTGATAATAAACAATTTATTCCTTTTTACATATTATCGTTAGTAGAAGGAGATGGTGTTGCAATAAACTCAAAAAATCTATTGATAAAAGTGAACGATGAGGACATTATAAAGATTTTTGCAAACAAACTTGACTTTGAATCGCTGTACAAAACTTATGTTGAATGGTGTTCTATCAATAACTTTCCTTTCCTATTAAAATTAATTATTACAAGAATTAAAAAGTAAAATTAATAAAGGCCACCATATCATACAGATTTATTGATCTCAATGTTGTAACGAAGCTTGACGACGCCAGGTTTTGTGCTGCTTGCTCTTTATTGCTAGAGTTGCTTAAAAGTTAGTAAAACTTATTATTTATCAAATTAAATTAGCTCACCCTGCATTTTTTGAATTTATATTAATGGATATTCTATCTTTAATACAAATTCTCCTTCAAAAAAAAAACTCTTCAAGTAATCTAAACGTCTATCAAAATAAAGCAGAGTTAAAGGAAATTGCTTCAGTTATATACAATTTAATTGTGTACATCCCCTCCCAAGAAAAATTTGAAATAAATTTTTCATTGATTAATTTATGTACCAATGAAAAATTAAAATCCACCGTAGAGATCATCCCAGATATATTTGTTCCAAAAAATCAGGAAGGTAATTTAGAAATATTTATCAACAAATTTTATGTATATAATTTTCACTGCTAAATAAATAAATAGTTCATAGTCATAAAATCATAATAATAGTAATTCTGTATATTCATTATTTATTTGATTATAGTAATAAGTATACATAAAAGCAAATAGCTATTTTTTGATGTATTATGAAACTTTAAGTCATACAGATTTTAAAGCAAAACCCGACATGTAAATTTGTTATGACCAAAACTAAATATATCGTTATTATACTTAATTAATGGTTTCACTATATTGTAATATATACCTAGAAATATATGGGAATATTTCAAATACAATTGGTTATATTTTAATCGTTTTTTTTAAAGAGTTACAAATATTTATATTTAACTACGTGATTAAATACAATTTATTGTTTGAGCTAACTTCATACAAAATTTTATCATAAATAATTTTTATGTTTTTTTAAGATGTTGAAGAAAAATCAAGCAATTTATATTATTTGAAAACAAATAATATAAATAACGTGGCAGCACACGATAATAAAGTTGCAACTGATGCAAATACAGTGAAAAAATCGAATGATTTAGAATCAGTAAATGATAACTCTATAATTCAAGATTATCAACAACCATTTGTTGATAATATTTTATCAGTAAAAAGTGAACATGAAATCGATGTAATGATTGACAGTAAAGAAGAAATTGAAGATACGAAACTAACAAACTCAAGTAGCAACAGTTCTTTATTAGCTGAGAACACAACAGAAATGCATATTGAAGAAATTACTAGTCCTAATGATTTCAATGGTGCGGAAATTGATAATCTGAATAATATTTTGCATGACAATATAAGCTCCGAAAAGCCTTATGAACAAATAACATCGGACAATATAAATAAAAATGAAGATACAATATCAAAGGATAACCAAATTTGTACAAATGCTGATGAAGGTTTAATTGGTACTCCCTCAAATAATCTCTTACCCGATTATAATGATGAACTTAGTGATTACTTTGCTGTACTTAACTCCATGAACAACAAGTTGAAAGATACAAATTTCTTAGATGAAGTTGGATTATGAAAGTAAAGAAAAAAATTCTATCTACCTATTTTTCTAAAGTTATAAAAAGAAAATTATAAATTATGCTTATTAGCGGATGCTTTAGCTTCATGCTCTTTCTGCTTTGTGAAACGTTGAACACGATCAACAAAGTCAGACATTTCTTTTTGACGCTCTTTTGATGCTCCGGATATTTTATTTCTCATATTTTCTGCCCATTGTTTCATTTCTTCAGTATGATTAGCTCCTTCTTCCGATTGCATGTATCGCTCAAATTCAGACTTTTGTCTATCAAAAAAATTCTCAACGCTTTCATAGGCAGCATCTGCTCCACTTGAATGATACATCTCTTCTAACTTATGCATAAATGCATGGTAATTATCTTTAAATGAGTTTTTTGTTTTTTCCATCATTGTTAATTATTGAATGTTCTAAATTAAATATTGCGTGCACGTGTATATCCACTTATGAAACAAATTGTAATTATTCAAAAAAAACCAATAAAACGAAAAATTGTTATTAATAATATTTAACATAATAATTTCTCAAATTGTTATCTCAAGAAATATATTTATTAATTTAACTAAATATGCTGTATAATAAGAAAAAAAAAAATTTATATAATAAACCTTAGTTAAGTAACTTCGTCAATATTATACATTTAATTTTTTTGTCAATTTTAATTAGAAATTATAAGTATTATTCAAAATAACGTAAATTTATATTTTTTCATTATAATTAATAATTTAACAAATAAACTTTAATCAATTGATAATTTAATAGCATCGTGTTAAATGCTCCTGCCTCTTGGTGAAAATCTGCTGCAACAGAGAATTAATGGCATATTGCAAACTTTTGAACAATTTTTCAATACACAAAAATGTGTATAATCAGCAAGAATGTGTAAAAAGCATAGCTCGTCCTGATTGCACATACAAAGTAAAAAGCTCAACATATTTAAATTGAAGTACAGAATCTTTCGCAGATGTTTGTTTTAGGAAGTCAAACATATTCTCAACAATATTGTCAACTATATTTTTGTCGTTATCATCAACTAGTAAACAGATTAGCTCAAACGTATGAAACAAATTGTCTACATAAATTCCCACTACTTAAAAAAATAAGAGACGTCGGACAAAGCTCGAAATTCCTAGTAAAAAAGAATATTTTCAAATTATTCTAATACTAATAATTTTATCTTAGAGAGAATACTGTACTATAATTGGTATTTTATATAAGGATATGGCTCTGAAGCCTTCTGTACTAAAAGAATACACCAAAGATCTTGATATTGAGGTATTGATACAAACAAAAGTTTGCTTATGTGTATACATTTCAAGACAGCTACAAAAAGTTACTTGAGCAATTCTGATTTACTATACTTAGAAGATGATACTGTTCGAATTTTACTCATAAATTCAATAACTGCAGTTAAACCTCTCCCAGTTGATGTGTTGATTACTGGATTGGTAATTATTTTGCTGATAATTTTTATAATATGTAAGGTCATAGCGGTTACTGGATGTCGTACGTCAACGGGCCATTTTGAAGTTATTGATTGGACCTTACCAGGAGTACTTCTTCCAAAGCCTATTGTTAATACAACTGCTACATCTAAATACATAGCTTTTGTATCGGGTATTACATTGACCTATAATAAGTGCATATTAGCTCTAAAATATCACTTATAACAAAAATAGTACAAATAATAACGTTTAAAAGATTTTATGTATATATATATATATATATATATATATATATATATATGTGCATATACATGTATATACATATATATCTTTATAGGTACTTATATATCCATGTATATGTGTATATATGTATATATATACACATATATATACATAATTATATACATGTAAATACATAAGTATTTATATATATATATATATATATATATATATATATATTCACAGATATTAAAATTGATTTATACAGCACAGTAGAGAGAGATAATAGTGTTATCTAAAATGTCATCTTGTTCAAGAGATTGAATAACCAAATTTAATGAAACTTGAATATATTCAGTGCATTGCATATTTACCTGATTATTTTCATAAACTCATTTTTGAATAAGATCTAGGATTTAATAGTAAAAAAGTAAATCATGCTGCGCTATTAAGATTACAAGAATTTCTCATTGGCATAAATTTGTAATAAAAAGAATACTTTTTCAATTTTTAGAGGATCTGATGATATTAATAAAAAAATAGTTCGATTGATCGTAATTGGCTCAACGATGTCAAACCCACTTGACCAAAACAATATTGATTCAATAGATAAGGTTTCATCAGTTACACCTGTAAAGTAAACTTTGCAATACCGATTATAAGTCAGGATATTAAATGATGCTGATACATACTTTGCACAATTAACAGCATCTATAAACATAGACTTAGTTCCTGGTAATTTCTATAAGTTTTTTAGTACTCAATAAATAGGCGAAAATGACCCGACTAACTACCTTATTCCACAGCAACCTATACATCCATTAATGTTCCCCAAATCCAAATATTTTAAATCATTTCAATCTATTACGAATCCGTATAAATTTTCTATTGATGATGTAATAATCTAACAATTTTGTGTGAATAAATCCTATATAGGTTAAATTAGCTAATCGAATTATATGAATTTTTGCTTATTCCCTATGTGCACCAATATATTGCTTTTAGTATTATAATAAAGATTCAAATTTAATAGTTACCATAATTATTAAATAAATTAATGGATGCATAAAATTTATTTCATTTAGTAACTTAAGCCATAAATCTAAGACTTTAAGTTTATTTTTACCAACTTTATTGTATTTAATTTAACAATAGGTAAATTTTATCGGTAGTTCGGGCCAACCAATTAAAGACATAATCGCATTTTCCTCAATTGAAAAACCTATAGGTTAATATACACTAATTTTTAGTGAAATAAATTAGACGCTTTAACTCTCACAATCGAAGCTCAGTGCATATGTCCCACTGCCCCGGATACATTAGCGTAATTAACTTTTTTATTTGATGTTTTCATAGATGTTATCCTTTTGTTGAAAATGATCCATTTGTAATTACTGAGCAAGATGCTCCACACGTCTATTTTTCCGGAAATCACGATACGTTAGATTATAAATACTGGAATGCTAAAAAAAATGTATGGAGTAATGAGCCTAATAACACTGGACCTCTCGCTCTTTGCATTCCGAAATTTACAAACGATAATCTTCACTCTTCTAGTCTTATTTTGGTTGAAATCGATTCTCTTGAAGTCAAAGTTATTAAATTTGAATAAAAAATCAATGGATTTTGAATCAAATTTGAAATTTTATGAAATTAATAATTTTTATTTAATTAATTTAAATAGACTCGAATTATAAAACATATTTTCTTAATTCTCAGTATCCATGGTTTTACTTATTCATTCTATTGTCAACTGATAAAATATGTTATAAAGCAACTGAACATAATGACTTTGTTTTGTGAGATTTGACTCTTACATCGACTTTGTCAGTTGCTTGGTATAATTCTCAATAAAAAACAACTAATTTTGCGCTTTAATTAAATAACAACAATAAAGTCGTTAAATTAGATAAATTGCTACATTCAATTTAATTTTTATTAATTAAACTGAACAAATAAGTAAAACCGTTTATTTTGAGCAAGACGAGTAAGACTAAAGATTTGGCGTGAACAAAAATTTTTGACAGCTAAATTTTTTTTAATAAAAAGAAATTTTATTCCTTTTTGTAGAAGAAAATTAAATTTTTTATAAAAACGTATAAAACTACTTTGTAGTGTAAATTCTGATATTTGACCATATCATTGCTTTTATATATAATATATATGATGGTATATGCGTCAATTGGCGCACTTCAAAAAATATTATGAACCCGATTGATACAAATTTATTTTTGTGCAGTTGATTTTCTTACAAATTCTACTACGTCATCATCTTCTAGCTCGTGCTCTGAAAAGACAATGCAGCATAATAAAAAATAATTTAAGTAGCGGATTTTGTATGATGGAAAAAATTTGTTAAATGAGTTAAAAATTTACCTAGTCCAACAATTTGAGGATTAAATTTCACTGATGTACCCCACACTAGCGCACTTTGAACTTCTTTCAGTAAATCCTTCAAAAATAATTTCGATTAATTATATTATTACACTATGCACTTTAATTATGGCATCTTCTATTGTATACTTCGAATTATTTTTATTCAAAATTAAAGGTCTGGAAAAGTCGGGAGGCTCTCCTTTTTTTTTGGTTATAACGCGTATAAGCTGAAGTTCACTTAGAACTCTTCTCAATAGCAAATCTAAATTCCATTCCTCTTTACAGCTGATACAAACACTCATAGGTCTGCACAAGTTTGTAAATTTTTTGGAACTACCTTTCCGCAAGATACTTAATTTCAGTAAGCGTTAGCATATCACATTTATTATAAACATATAAGCATTTCATGTATTTAATTTTGCCGCACACGACATCTATAAAATCTTGTTCCTAAACAATATTATTTAATAAAAGTCATATTACAGATAAATTTTCCCGAATAACAACATCTACGTTGTTTTTATTTAGCTCCATAAGAATTCCATTGAGCGAATTAATGTTTGTCTATACGGAATCCACATTTACATATATGATAGTGAATATATTGAAAGTGAGCGTCACAATATATACTCATATATTATATTCTTTATTAGATTTAATTATATATAGTGTATGGATAATGTAGAGTGAACCTACTTTTGTAAGAGGGACTGTTGTTGATATTTTGATTCCACCACTTTTTTTTACGGAAACTTGTGCATCTGGTCTCCTTTTATTTAAACGGATGTTTAAAGTGTTCAATTCTCTAAAAAAAAAAAAATTTATAATAAATTTATAATATATATATATACATACAGGCAATTTTTAATTCAATATATAACATTTTTAAGACATACTTTTCTAGTAAGCGTCGATTATCATGAAGGTTAGAAGTTGTGGGATCAAGTATCATCAAAATTATATCTGCCGATTTAATCGTAGATATAACTTGTTTTCCTCGCCCTTTATTTTCTGAAGCTCCTTCTATAATTCCGGGTAAATCAAGTATTTGGATTTTTGCATCTTTGTAATACAATAAGCCTAGTTTTTGAGTAATATTTATAAAAATTTACCTGGAACACACGTTAACGTTGTGAATGCATATTCTGCAACTTGTGTATTAGCTGCTGTTAGAGACTGGACTAAACTAGATTTTCCAACTGACGGAAGTCCTACTAAAGCAACTCTAGCATCTCCAGTCCTAACAAAATGTAATAAATAAGAACTGCTATTATATTATACTGCAATTTAATCTACTGTATATATATATTATTTTTTTTCTTTAAATAAATGCAAAAAAACATTGACTTTTTGTTAAATATATAATTTTTGTTTTATTAGTATTTAGGCTTGAAAAATTATTAATAACATGGACTATGCCAAATGTGTGTATTTATGCATAATTTTATGATTTATATTAAAATATGACTTAAATTAAACTCCATAGCAAATTTTTGTAAGTTCGGGTTGATTCCCGTAAATTTATTTGATTTGATTACCTTGCAACATCAAATCCGTCTTTAGGACCACCTGAAGCCTTTTGACTTTCTTCTATTAAAGCACCCCTTATAATTAAATACAAATATAAATATTACCAACCTTAGTTTTGCTAATTGAGCCTTAAGTCTGCCTAAATGATACTAATGATACGTTACAAAACAAATTCTGTACTTCTGTAGCTTTATTTTTCTGTGTACGCTGAATTTCAGCTTCAATTTCTTTTATCCGTTCTAATTTAGCCATAAAGCAAAATTTGCTTAAATATTAATTTATTTAAAAATAATTAAGATTATAAAAGAAAATGATTTAATTTTGACATTTTGATTTTTTATATTTCTTTCTGGAGTTTCAGGAGAGTTGCTCTACGGTAAATTTTACACTCTTTTGGAACTTTAAAGAGATTAGTTGCAATTTTTAAAAGTATTAAAATTTGAATAATTAATAGAAGTATGGAAGTATTAAATAAAGGATCTCTTATGTTTATTTATAGGTGCAATAAAAGTAAATTAACTATTTTGATAGCAATCACATTACTGATACGCGAAATTGAATTAAATGATTTACTTTCTTAATCAAGTTTCTCGTTAATTTTTAAATAACATATTACCTGGGTTTCTGACTACAGAGTTTTAAAAATTTATATCTTTTGTCGTAATTAATTAGACTTTGGCTGTTGTTATTATTGTTGTCGTTGATGATGTTACTATATATTAATTTATGTATATGAGTATATGTTTATCATATATATAATTATATTAAAATATATATATATATATACATATGTATTAATTCATGTATATAAAGATATGTTTATCGTATATACAAATAGATTGATATATATTATATATATATATATATATATATATATATATATATATATATATATATATATTTCTACAAAGTCGTGATTTTATTAGTTTAGAGGTTTTTAAGGGTTTATCAATTATTCTTGTATCTAAATTTGATTAAATAAATTTGTTTGTGTATTAATTTTTGTAAAGCTAACGACTTCTCTAGAAGAAATTAGTAAAAACGTTTTAGTTATCTTAGCAATAAGATAAATGTGAATAAAGATAAAAATAAATTTTAAGAATATAATGCTTTTAATTCAAGCACCAGCGATTAAAAATGATTCTTCGGAGTTTTCAGAATCTTCGATTAAAACAGAATAACAATCAGGGTGTATCATGGAAGTTACAACACCAGAATGAATAACACTATCATCATCCTAAGACTATTTAACATACTCAAATTATTACTATAGAGCCGGGTTTTCTTTTGTCGAATTCATCATAAATTTTTTTCTGGATAACTTCTTCAATAATATCCTAAAAAGAGAAGTTGTATTTTATTAATATAATTTTATAATAATTCTAATCAATGATAGTAATAATTAATAATATAATAGTAATTAAATAATATAATAAATAATATAATAATAATTAATAATATAATAATAATTAATAATATAATAATAATTAATAATATAATAATAATTAATAATATAATAATTAATAATATAAGAATAATTAAATAATATAAGAATAATTAAATAATATAATAATAATTAATTATATAATAATAATTAAATAATATAATAAATAACATAATAATAGTTAGATAATATAATAATAATTAATAATATAATAATAATTAATAATATAAGAATAGTTAAATAATATAATAATAATTAATTATATAATAATAATTAAATAATATAATAAATAACATAATAATAGTTAGATAATATAATAATAATTAATAATATAATAATAATTAATAATATAAGAATAATTAAATAATATAATAATAATTAATTATATAATAATAATTAAATAATATAATAAATAATATAATTATAGTTAGATAATATAATAATAGTTAGATTATATAATAATAATTAATAATATAATAATAATTAAATAATATAATGATAATTAAATAATATAATAAATAATATAATAATAGTCAAATAATATAATGATAATTAAATAACATAAGAATGATTAAATAATATTATAATAATCAATAATGAAATAATAGTGAAAATATTTGATAAGAGTATTACCTCTAATGTTGCGATTCCCAATATTTTACAATCATCCGTAAGAGTTTCAAAGTTACTCAAATAATTGATATACTTTTTATATTGAACTGTGACAAATGCTATGTGAGAATAGCCCTAATAAATCAAATTATGCTTGGCTCATATACCTTTCGAAACTCACTGAGTATGTCGTAGAGAACAGCTTCAGGGGAAGCAAAAATTAAACATTTCACATTCATTAAATCTCTTACAGTTTTCTCTGAAAATAATGATCAAAACTATTGCATTTTTACTGGCACTCAAATCTAAACCTAAAAGGTGTTTAACTAATATAAGGCCCTCAATGTGGTGGATGTTTTTTTGATAAACTGGTATACGGCTATGCCCTTGTGATATTATCAAGTCAATTAATTCTTTATTGATTATTTGATCAATTTCAAGCATATAAACTTTTTCAATTGGAATTAAAACATCTAATAATGTTTTTTTAGCCAAGTTCATTGCTCCTTCAATAATTTTAACTTCGTCGTGTCCTAATACAGATCCTTGCTGTACTCTACTTTCTAAATAAGTAATATCTATTGGACAATATTACTGTCTGTGTCATCTTTTTCGTGTAATTTTATTAATGTTTTTAAGTGGGATCTAGCATATCGGGTTCCATCTCCTTCTCCCAAAAACTTATCTAGTATACGAGCGATGGGCCATCGAACCGGGAACATTAATGTCATTATAATTTGTACAATAGGAGCAAAAAACTATTTATGTATTATTTAAACTATTTTTCAAATATATACCATAGCTAAGGGCAGTTGAACAGCACTCAAACATAATGCTTGAGGTATAACCTATCATAACTTGTTAATATCATGAAATCAAAGTTACTTCTCCAAAAACTAAAACTAGAGTAACTGAAATCATGACAGATATAGTGGTTGAGTATCCTGCTTTCTCAAGAACAACAGGTAAAGATTCAATAACAAGGCAGTTCGACAGTAATAACGTAACTAATAAATCATGATGGTTTTCTATTAAATTTAGAACCCGTTGTAATCTGAAAGAAAAAAAAAGCTTTTTTTTTTTTTTTTTATAAATTACTTTTTTTTTCTAGATTTTGACGCTTCTAGTATAGAGGTGCGTATTTGAATAGAATCCAGTGATAAATACCCAACAGTTAATCCTGAAGCTGTTCCAGATATTAAGACTAAGGCTGCTATCAACAAATGTATTAGCACGATTCCTAGAGTTGTCGTAGGCCCCTCTTCTAAATTGGTTTAAAACATGTACAAAACAATACATGCATTCCGCATGCACAAAAATACTTCTATTGATTATTTCTATATATAATATGTCATTATTTAGAGAGTATTTTATAGTCCAAACTATAATTATATAAGTTAATTTGAAACCCCTTAAAACATTTTTTGAGTATAGAATGGTCTATAATTAATCATTTACATCAAACATTACTAAATTACAAATAGATTAGAATATGTCTTATATTGATTACCTGTCATCTTAAACTCAAATTAACAAGGTCTACCTGTTTCCCAATGATCATACTATTATAACCCTAATATATATACAGGTACTTTCAAAAAATGCATAGTTTAGATATCCGAATTATATTATATACAGTTTAATAAGTTTAACCCTTTTGTCTACTCAAAAATGCAATGTAGTAATTAGCTACATGTCTACTATAATAATCAGTAATTTAATCAACTAACGTATAGTTCACTAATGTATTGAAATTTTATTTTTATAAATAAACTGTGAAAGTTCTATAAAACGCTAAAGCAAAAAGTTTAAACATAATAAATCAATATTAATTGTTTTCTTGAAATTAAACGTACAGTGTACCAGATTTTGTTCTGTTTTGTCGGACGTATCATAAAAATTTGCTTACGCGAAAATAAGTTTCTTGATTGTTGAATGTTACTCACCAATTACCTGTATTAAGGCGAAAAGCAAGCATGATTTATTTATAGATTGATAAAAAAGGTGTGGGTAATAGATTTATTTAATAATAATGTAGCTATTTACTTTAATCGTAATCGTAATGAATTAATTTTTCATTGTGAATATTGATTGAAGTATAGACAGTTATTTTCAGTTGCCATTAGTGTGAATAAAGTTCGGAAAAGCTGTGGGATTTTTTTTTGAATAAATTTTTTGACTTCATTAAAGGTAGTTAATATTTGCAGTTGTAACATTGTATTGTTTAATTTATTTGTACAAACAAATTCTTAACGAACGAAATGATTTTTTCAATTATCAATCGAATTATAATAAATCGAATTGTAAATTAAATGTTATAAATTAGAAATATTTGACATTTTTATTTTGCAAAAAATGTGCAAAAATTTATGTTTGAAAAATATATGAAGTTTTTAGTTTTCAGAAGGTATAAATGGAATGGAAATGTCGGAATTGGTTATATCAACAGGGTATTTCTTGACGGTTGTGTATGCTCTTTTATTAATTTGTTTCACAATTTCGGGAAGATCGTCACTATAAACTGTTTTATTAGTTCGTACGTTTGGATGATGAGTGGAGATTGATGATTTTATGGCAAATTGGTTAGAGTTAATCTATAATTTGTATAAACTGATTTCAATATTTACTGTTTCATTGTTGTCAAATTCATCATAAATTTCCTTTTGAATAAGTTCTTCTATAATGTCCTAAGAAAGTGTTAAATTTTTTTTGAAGATCTAGGCTTACTTCTAACGTAGCAATTCCCTGCAAAATACAACTTGAAGGAGGATTTTCATTTCTATTAAGACACTGTGTATATATTGCATGTTGACATGTTACAAAAGCAATATGTGAATGGCCCTTATTAACATTGTATTATATGAAACTTATACTTTTTGAAATTCATTTAATAAGTCATATACTTTAGCATATGGGTCAACAAAGATTATACGTCTGGCCGTCATAACTTCACTAACCTTTTTATCTGAAAAATCTCTTTACTTAAGAAGGTATATAATATAAACATGTTCATGCACATAAATTATATATATATATATATACAAAAAAATTTATTATTGTAAATTAGTTATATAACTTATTATTAATTACAATAATTATAACACAAATAATAACTATAATAAATATTATAATTATAAGTGTATTAAATGTATAAATACTTATTTAAAGAGAAAAAAATACAGCTTATTATTGAATTATTATTATTATTATTATTATTATCAAAGTATTCAGACAATATCACGCTATAAATTAATATCACGATTAAACTTACTCAAGTTAGAATTAATAGTTAATAAGGACTTAACAAGAATGATTCCTTTTATATTGTGTTTATTTCCTTGGTATATTGGAATCCGACTATGACCTGTTTCAAGAATGGTTTGAATTGTTTTTTGGTCTAATAAAGTATCATGCTCCTGATGAAATATATTACTTTAGATTGAATAGTTACCAGCATAAATACACTTTCTAGAGGAACCATAATATTCACTACGTACTTTTCTGCTAAATCTAGAGCACCTAGCATTATAATATCAAAATACTAAATTTTTTATACCTTCAATTACGTTTACTTCATCTGACCCCAGAGTGTAATCTACATTTTGTATTTCTGTGGTTTTTTTGTTTTCTCTTTCATGTAGGCGAATTAAAGCTTTCAAATGAGCGCGAGCATAATAGGACGGTTGACTCCCATTCCCAACAAAATAGTCTAATATTTTCGCTATGGGCCAAGTGACCGGGAGCAAGACAGTCATTAATACTTTGATTGTAGGGGCCGCAGCCTGTAATTTGGAAAAAAAAATTACTTATGCATCAGATGCATAACTAAAAGTGTTACTTTGTATATGTAATAATCAATTTCATTTCAAAAAAGTATATTATATATATAAAGAATAGCAATTTCGTTTTTTTCAAAAAATACCATAAATTATACTTAAATTATTTAGTATACACGTCTTTGATTATATTATTATATCAGTTATATTGTAAGAATATCATTATACTACTTATTCTAGTAAAATACTAGTTCATACTTTTGCTATGGGAATTTGCCATTTTCCTAAACAAAAAGCTTGAGGAAATATCTAAAAAATATTGTTGAATTACTCAAAAAATAACTTCAAAATTAGTAATCAGTAATGTGTATTTACTTCTCCGAAAATAAGAATCAAAGTTACGGAAAAAAATACGGCTATCCATGGACGTACAAGACGCTCAAAAAACACAGGAAGCGCTTCCATAGCAATTGAATTGACCAATAACAGCGTTACGAGTAATAAATGATGCTGCAAAATCAGTTCAATTACAGATTGAATTCTAGGCTGGGGTTTTTTTTTTTTGTTTTCTTACTGTTTACGTTCTTTTTCACTTCCTTGTACTTCATAGACTTTAAGTTGCACAGGATCAAGCGATAATAACCCTAATGTCAACCCAGAAGCTAATCCCGCGGTAAGTACAAGAACGACTACCATAAATATATTCCATAGAGTATATAAACTTGATGGTTGTGAAGAATCAGGTTCCACTGGAAACAATAGTTGATAACTAAATTGAATACTTCTGCATACCTAAGCTACTCGTTATATGTAAGTTAACATGCTTAGTTGGTAGTGTTGCTGTCAATGATTCAAAAGATTTATTATTATTGCTTAAAGTCAAACAATTGATAAGTTGGGTTATTGTGTACAAAATAAGATATAAATTTACTGGTCTCATATTTCAAATATGATAACTTTAATTAGTTACGATGCCTTTCATGTGTTTATTGAAAGCATGCAATTTCAAAATTAGCATATTTAGCTTACCTATTTAAAATAAGATACCACAGAACAATATCAAATAATTTATTTTATTATTAAATAAATGCTGAAATATGTATTTTTTTTTTTTTAGATATTCAGCTTAATTTTATATAAAGTATTATTATTTATTTATTAAAGTATATGTATTTTTTTTTTATTTTAATTAACTGATTTTATCAATCAAATAATAAAATCTATTCGGTTTAAAACATCTATAAACTTTGTAGTATGTAAAAAAATACTTTGTTATTGCACCTTGCTAGATTTGAAATTAAACCATCTTTAATCGATCTTGTTTCCAAATTTCTTTTACATGATAACTATATAGTAATCTTAATAGTTAGACAACTTTGCATATAAAAATATACTAATGTAAAAAATTTTGTGAATTTTTTTTTTGTATCATGTGATTGACAAACAAAAATTATGACTTACATAATTGAATGTGAAAATGAAAATGAACAAGAGCGTATGTGTAAAACTGTCAAACCGATATCTCGGCGTTCTTTTGAGGATATCGGAACAGTGTCAACTGCAAGTCAAGCAACAAATCAACAAGAACCACAATTTACAGAAAAGTACACAAAAACTAAATTAATTTCTCATATATCAACTCCCCCAGTATATAAAATAAATAAATTGCATAATGAAATTCTTAAAAACCCACAAAACCGAGACAGTACCTTACTAGTTAATCATATTATACCTCCAAATATCATGTCATACGAACTTAGAGATAATAGGATAAGAACTCGAGTAGATAACTGGAAACCGAATGCATATATTGCACCAAAGTTTTCTGCGCCATTATACATTACAGATGTGCATGAAACTACCCATCATAAATTTGTACATAATTTAACTCCAGAAGAGTACCGCTTTATGTATACTAGTAAAGTATCTTGCAAAACTTTGTCTCCGCGATCAATCAACAGTAATCCAATGTCTCAAAATACTTTAAAAGAAGTGAACAAAAGAAAAAAACAATCATTGTGGTGTAGTTGTTAGTAACGCATCTTTTCCATTTAATTTTAACTGTGCAATAATAGCTCACGTTATTTTTTTTTTCTAATTTTCTAAATTGGCTATAATTAATTTTTAAGATGTACAATATTATAAAATTATATTGTTATTATTATAATAACGTCTAGTAATCCTATTATTTCAGAAATAATGATTATATTTTAGTAATGGCAAATAGAACGGATCCGACATGCCGTGCAATTCACAACTCAAATCCACAATATCTGATTAGCAAAATAGCAAGATCTTGCATATATTCATCGTTGTATTGGAAAGAAAAATGCTTCGGTCTTACAGGTTAAAGTCAACAGAATAAATTTTATTCAATACACTAAAAATATATTATCAAAATAAATATTTAGCTATGTATATTCCAAGCTATATTTTATTATTTTATTTTTTCAAATTAACATTATTTTAAATTAATCATAATTTAAATAATATTGACACATATATTTATTTTTAGCGGAATCGATAATTGACAAAGCTATAGAGCTGACTTGTGTTGGAGGTTTATACGGAGGTTCTGCCAAGCCTACAGAGTTCTACTGTTTACTATTAAAACTTTTACAGATACAACCTCCTCTAAGCGTGGTATTAGAGTATTTAAATAACGAAGAATTTAAATATTTGACTGTTTTGGCAGCACTTTATCTGTAATATATTCATTGATAATTAATAGAGATTTTTGAATGCTTATAAATGACAGTCAAACGATTATTATTGCAGAAGATTTACTGGTGACGGATTAGAAATCTACTCCAATTTAGAACCTCTTTTAGCTGATTATAGAAAAATCAAAGTTCGCAACTTAGATGGCCGTAAGTACAAACATTAAATACGAGAATGAGTTATAAATGTTGTCAAAATTTCATTATTATTTACTATTATTCAGTGTAAAATTAAAAATATTAATAATAATAATAATAATAATAATAATAATAATATTAGTAATAATAAATATATATATCTTGAAAAATTATCAAATTATTAATATTTTTGTAAATATAATTGTAATATAATTGTTATTAGAGTTTACAATAAAGTATATGGATGAGATTATCGAAGAAATGCTAGAAAAATCTGTAATCTGGGGTATAGAATTACCTAATTTGCCCAAAAGAAAAGTTATTGAGCAAAAATTTGATTTACCAAAGAGAGTCTCTTCCGTTAGAGTAGAATATGATTTATTGAACGGAGCAATAGGTATATAATTTTTTTTTGTTAATTTGACAATTTTTTTTTTGTATTTTTCAGATGACGTTATCAATGATAAAATTAAATCGTAAATAAATCTGCTCTTTCTTTTAATTTAAATTAAAATTGACTTTTTTTCAACGAGATACCACAAAATTGGAAAGACAATTTTATTTTATATTTCAAATATTTATTAATTTAAATTTTTATATACTGGGTTTTATTGTATACATGTAAACAGATAAAAATGTGGGACAGCCCTTTTGCAGTTACACTAAAAGATTTAATTAGCATTTCTGTGTACGGTGAAATATTTGTTTCATAAGTTCCATCGAAGGTGAAATGCAATATTATAAAGGCATATTTAAGTTCAACAAACATATTCTGTGAAATTTGTTAAGTAGAACTTATAGCCAATAACATAACACGTATATTCTTATAATATGATGATAAATATTTGCGATGGTCTTCAGAGGAGAAAATATCTTCTTCGTTGATGTTAAGCACTTTAATGGCCTTTAACCAGCCATGTTATCTGATTACAACTCATCTGGCAATTTATTTTGTTGCTGATAATTATTTAAAACATCTTCGGTAGATTGCTGTTGCTGATTTTGCTGATGCTCCAGTGAATTTATTGTAGCTGCTGTATCTTGTGGTGGCGTCTGATCAGCAATTTGTTGTTGACCTTGCTCGAGTTGTTGAGTTGGATTTGCATTCGAGTTATCGGGAGATGCAGTCATGGGCGGCATCTGTTGTTGATTTGATGCCATCATTCTATTTTGTCTGTATGCATGGGATACCTAATTTAACTGTATACGTATATGATATTTTTACTTGAGAAATTGTACTGCAGTTCCCGCATCTCACATAATTAATGCCGTAGGGTGCCAAATTTGTTGTATGACATATTGCACATAACATACTTAAGACCTATCAATTACAAATATCCTTGATTACTTTATATACAACTTTTTATAGTTTATTAGAATATACGATTGAAAGATTAACTCGTCGTATAAAAAAAAGTACGTGTCTTTCATATTATTGAAGCTTCACAATGAACTGTATCTATTTATTATAATCTTATATATTATATGATATATATCATAATATATATGTATATACATATATATACATATATACACATTTATATAATATAAGTTATATAATATATCTTATATATATTTATATAATATATTTTATATAAATGTATATATATGAATTATATGTTATGTTATTGGTCTTTTTTAAAAATTTACCTGGCCTCCAGTTTGAGAATTAGCTTGAACAGCATTCATGGCTCCACATCCGAAACACTATAAATATAGTCAATTATATAAATTTACATATTTTTTAATTTTAGACAACAGACAAAAATAAGATTATAATATAAATATACCTGGACGTATTGAGCGCCAGCATCATACTCTAATAATCTTTCACAGCTGTGGCACTGCAAACGAGCTTTGGGAGCTGTTTGCTGAGATAGCTGTTGTTGTATTCCATTGCTTTGCATCATGTTATTTTGCAAAATATTATTTTGCATCATTGGCTGCCTTTGTTGCGGCAATGATGTCGAAAGTTCTTCTTGATTCGATGAGCTCATCCTGCGACAGTTAGACGATTCCTGTCAAGTAATTTTTTTTTTTTTAAATTTGTATTTATATATAACAAATAAGCAATTAACTTCTTAATAAAGAATTTATAAGTTATAATATTCTTTTTAGTTATAAAAACAAAAAAGAAAGGTTTTTTTTTTTTAATGTTATATAAAATATCTCTTATATGTCTAATATATGTAGAAAACTAAATTGTTAGTATATAAGCTGTACTGATTTATTTCTTGATTCCTTCAATAATTAAAATACAAATTTTATGTGTATTGAATTAAAAAGCGGTTTTCCTACTTGAGAAAGTATGACTAATAATAATTTGAATACGTGGAATTTAAAAATTCCACGTATAGAAATAACCGAACTAACTAGAAATCATGTTCATTTTGTATTAAGAAATAAAGATGCAAGTTTTGCCAATGCATTAAGACGAGTTATGGTGCGTGCAATTGTACACAAAACCCTGCATAGATTTTAAATTATTATTTATTTATATCCTTTTATTATAACAGATAGCTGAAGTGCCAACCTTAGCTATTGAGTTGGTAACAATTTACGAGAACACGTCTGTTTTACATGATGAATTTTTAGCGCACAGGTATTATATAATCTATATATGCATATATATATTTATATATCTATATTTATATATACATATATATATATGTGATAGATTAAGTTTACTTTAAATTAAAATGAAACTGAGTTTGATAATATCTTATTAGATTCGGTTTGCTGCCAATAGATTCAAATAGAGTTCGAGATTTTAAGTACAAGAAGGTATATATAAGTGTATATGAGGGAATAGTAGGATTGTTCATGCTCTGACCGCTGCCCTAGCTGTAGTGTTGAGTTCCAATTAGACGTAACATGCCGAGATGATGAAAATCTTACTATAACCCATTTAGACTTAACAGGAACAAACCCGTCACGTATTTATATGTGTTTGCGTAAATAAGAATATAGCTGATAATCCTATGCCTGTTCCTCGTTTAGAAGATCTAACAATGCAAAATGGTGTAAGATTTTGTGTTTTTACACGTAATTACAATAATTTTATATGTTTATATATAAATATGATATCTTTATATCGAGTGATATAAATAAGTAAAAATTTGTATAATAAATATTTATATAGTTATGATTCAATAAAATAATCAATTTTTTTCGTAGCACCCTATTGAAGTAGCTAAACTTACTAGAAACCAACGTTTAAACTGTCAATTAATAGCAGTAAAAGGAATAGGAAAGTTGCATGCAAAATGGAGTCCAGTGTCTAATGCAGTATTTCAAGTTGGTTATTACTTTTCATTGAAAGATTATTTTAGTATGAGCCTGAAATTACAATCAATGAGAAACTTCTTGAAACTGTTCCACTTCCAATACAACAAAAAATGTAAGATTCCAGATAGATTTTAGTTCTTTTTAGAGCTGATTCCTGTCACAAAAAAGTATTTACATGTGAAGGAGATGCTTTCACTCCTTCAGCTCTTACACTTTCAAATATAGACGCATGTGACTTTACCGATGAAATTATAAATGTAACTCGTGAACTAGGATATCAAGATTTAATTAAAATCTCTCACAAACCAGACGTATTTAAGTTCATTGTTGAGGTAGCTAAAGATGCTAAATGTTATATAATACAATATTTCGTTACACGTATAATACTTAATTATACACTAAATATTTTTTTTGTAAATATATACCCTCGTAATTACTGCTTTTTTCTAATATATTTTTTAGTCAACTGGAGCGTTATCTCCCGAGCAAATTGTTGATATGGCATTTGAAGTTCTTGAAGGAAAAACTGAAACACTTTTGATTGAATCATCCAAATTAGAAAGATTCCAAGTTGATGATATAACAACTCGCATCCAAGATGACAGACACAGTCGAACTTCCCAAAAAGAGAATTTTATACTAAATTTAATGTAATTGATATTCAAAGCATTTGAAGAGAGAAACATATAAAAAAATAACAAAAACTATGCCATAAGTAATGTAACAAAAAAAAAGGTTCATTAAATTTAGAGTTACTCCCACCACTCCTTCTATAATAAACTTATTATTTTTTTATTACTATATTACTTGATTGGGAGTTAAATTTGGAATACTATAATTTGTTTTGTACATTTGTTGCCTGCTTTAGTTCGAATCAAACAATTTTGTTATTGATATTATCAATAAAAAGCGCAATTAAATATCAATAATTAATTTATTGAAATGTGTATATTCAATAGTCTAATTATTGAATCTTTACGTAAATTTATATTTGTATCTAATTTTGATTTAATACATACGTTTGCACGAAGGGTTGTTGACCACGCGTGGTTGGAAGAGATTGTGGGTCGCTATAAATCATGTTTTTAGCGTTTAAAAAAGGATTTTTAGACATATAACGATAAGAATTGTCTTGATGATTATTTGTAAGGTAAATGTTAGGAACACTACTGGGATATTTCATTCTAATATCACTTGTGGAATAAAATCGATCTTGAAGTCTATCAGACAAATATCTTTGCTGAAGTTCTGGAGATCGACCCGGCGTAAGAGACCTAGAGCGCCGATGTTGGTCGAAAGGTTGGGGTTCTCTTACTGTTGAATGTCCGGGGTTTTTAGGAGCATTGTATATATTGTTTGTATTAGGATAATTAAAAAATGGTGGATTATTATACATGTTCTTATTACTTGAAGCGTACATAGGATGAGGAGCTTGTTCAAACATAAATGATTTAGAATTAGGATATGATTTATTGTAGGGTTCCATATATTGTGGCACTTTGGTATATTGAGCATATGCTGAACTCATATTATTTAAATTATTTCCATTAGGTTGTTCATATTTAGCTTGAGGTCGGTATGATCTACCAAATGAAGAATTATCATACATGGATTTGGAATAACGATCTTCTGGATATGAAGAATTTTCTAAATATGTAGGATTATAAGGATATGAAGGGTTATCTGGATATAAAGAGTTATCAGCGTTTAAATTATTTTCAGCATATGGAGGGTTTTTATAATATGAAGAATTATTTATATATGACGGGTTTTCAAATTGAGAATAATAGTCTGTTTGAGGATAATTTACAGGCTGAGAATAAGGCATGCATTTAGCAGTCTGAGGAGGATATTTGGGTGTGTTAAGGCTGTTATATAACGGACTGGGCTGCGAATAAGAAGACGGAAAATTTTTTCCATAGCCTGGTGGAGAATATTTAGGCGCCTTGGGTATATGGCCAAAATTTGGATGTTCCTGCTGTGCAAATCCAGCGTTCTCAAATGAGTTAGTATTTATTTGATCTTGCTGATCAAATGATTTATTAAAACCTTGTTTAAATGCATTTTCACTATCGGTGAAAAAATTGTTAGATTCATTATTTTTACGTGAACTGAACGTAAGTCTAGAAAAAAAATTACTTACGGAGGTTTAAAATAAAGAGGTTTATTATCATCTGAGCTTACACTACGTGAATCATTTAGCTTAGCTTTTCTGCTACTACTTTTTATTTTGCGTTTCGATCCACGATTTGAAGATTTTCTAAATTATTTTTTACAGAAAAATATATACTATATGTATTTTTGTCTAAGCAACCTTATTTTATTATATATAATCAAGAAACCCAAAATTATGCGGTTATTTCGACTTAATATATATAAATTTAAATATAGTGTATATATATGGTTGTATTGTAAACTTTACCCGTATATAACAAGAAATAATTCTTATACTATATATATATGCACAGGGACAATTGTGGAGAATTAAACATTGAATTCACATATCTACATTATGTTATTATAATTTACATTGGTGGTTCATATCGACGAATTAATTTTTGAACCTCAAAGCTACCAAACTGGTAACAACCAATTTCCTTCGAAGCCCTGTAATCTTTTGAATGTCTATAGCATAAAAATTGTAAGCTTCCAGGGTCAAAATGAGTTGGATCCTAAAGAAACTCTGTTCAACACCATTTACCTTACAAGTCTGCATTTTGAACACGTTATATCATTATTTTGAATCAAGTCATAAATTTTTTCAAGATTGATTGCATCCTGATACTCTTTTTCACTTATTCCTAAATCTGCTGCTGTGGGCATTTTTGAATTATGTCTATTTAATAGCTGTGTTAATGAGAAATTTAAACCTTATTTATATAGAGCTGATGAATTTGTTTTGAATAAAAATCATATGTTTTAGTCCCAGATATAATCTCACGACATATATAATCATACAGTTTTGTAAAATTGAGAGAAAAATTTCATTTCCTTTAATTTTCAACGAATAATTGAAAAAAAATAGCGAGTCTAATTTAAGATATTCTTAAAAAGTAATGAAAATATAGTCTTGTACAATTTTGGAACTAATATTGTTCTTCATTGATTTTATGATGTTATGGGTGTAAATCCACTATTCGAAACACAAGCAGCTAAGTGCCATAAAATAATAAGTTTTTCAAGTTGATAATCAGTAGTATTTCCAAGCTGATAATCTTTATTATTTTCTAGTGAATAATCTGTGCTATTTTCCAACAAATAATCTGTAGTATTTCTAAATTGGCAATCTGTTGCATTTCTAATTTGAAAATCTGTAGTATTTCCAGAGTGATAATCTAAAGATTTTCCAAGCGGATAATTTACGATTTCTTTGACTGAACAGTTTGATATATTTTCAAGTGGATTGATTTTAGTGTCATTCTGCGATTTTAAAGAAGGTTTGCAGATCATAGTAGGCGTATCAAATGTCGGTGGGGGAATTGTATTACCATTTGGACTGAAATCGCCTCCTGCGAGATACCAAATAACTGCTCTCCTGACCTATGTTGAACAACAATAAATAGAATGAATATCAATTTAATCACTGCTCAAAGAGAAATTAAGCAATAATAAAATCATTCAAATTATTTTAATTAAATAATCTCACTTCTTTCAAATTGTGTGACAAAAATTTGACGGCTGGACACGATGTAGACCATCTAGAATAAAATCCTTCATACGGCCCACTAATCCCATATTAAATAAAAGTTATGATAATTACCAAAAGAGTAACAAACATTTCAAATTTTTTGGGACTTCTTTCATGTACGCATTTCCTAATAACTGCAATTCTTATTTAACAAAGTAGCATTACATAGAAACATGCGGAAGCAGAGCACACACATATTACGGGTTTAGAGGCTTTTTCTGTGTATTTGCTTAGTTCAGCTTCAGTGCTTATTTTCTGATCAAATTTGCTAAGCCTGATATAGTTACTTGAACATCTTCAACATAAAATTTTTTTAAATCTTCTATCAAGCTTGAACATACACTATCGCTTAATTTGTTCGTAAATATTGAAACACAGTATGGAAAAATGTACATATTTTGTACTTTCGATTCAAGAAATTTTGTACACCCGACATAAAAACTTTAAGAAACAAATATTAAATTTCAATAATCTGTTTAATGCTAAGTAAATCTATTTGAGTGCTTCATTGAAGTTAATTATAATTTTATGTATTATACACTTTATTTTTAATTTTCTGCTGAATAGGTGGACAAAATCAAAACAATGAATTAAGTTAAAAAGTTAAGGATGGAATAAAAATGATTTCCATAAATCGAAAACGTGATCGTATTTCTTATGAAAATTCAAATTATGACGTAAGATCCTTATTAATCAAAAATTCAATTAATTTTTTTGTTTAGCCTAAAAGTATTCTTTTCGATTCAAGTTTAATTGAGGATAGAGATGAGAATGGTTTCATAAAAAGCTTATCACAAGACATTAATTATATCGATAGCGTTAATAACTCACAAGATCTTGAGAATCTTATTAAAGCTCAGCTTAAGTCTACCCGTACTACAATAAGGGTATGGCATGTATTAATTATAATAAGCAATTATTTTATAACAAATTAATTACCGGATTAATTATAAAACATTACTTGTCAAATTTGAATAAAATTCATTTTATAACTGTAAAGTACAATACACATATTATATTTATCTAATTCATTAGAAATTATCATTTTGTCTGAAAGAATTAGTTTCAAATGATAGTTCATACATTTTTTTTTAATTAGAAAGTTGAAGAGCTTGTAAAGCGTCGTCAAAGTGTCAAAGATTCATCGTCACTAAAAAACAAAAATTATTTCCAAACATATATTCCTCCTGTGTTTGGTTGCCCAGATATAACGCCTTCATACATGCCGAATTTTTCGGATGATGAGCTAAGTGTTGATAAAGAGTTGGTTGAACCTCAACAAAAACGCCAGAAAAGACATGAAACAACATATAAAAGTTCTGTATCAACAGAATCCATACCTCGAAGAATTTTTGGTTATTTTGGGTCTTTATTTTCATTACCAAAACCATCTTCTTTAATTTCCCCGCATAATTTAATCAAAAACAATCATTTGTATCTATATTTTACTTCAGAAAAAAAACCCATAGATCAGCTAGAAGATACAAAAGAGCTAGTTACCAAGTCATCTATAAATAGTTTTAGTAATACTAATGCCAGCGAAGGTAACGACAATAATTCTGTTACTTCCGTGGAATCAACTGTTGAAAGTGATCTTGATGAGAATGAAGAAGAAAGTGAAGATGATTTAAATAATAAATTTCTTATTCCTAACACAATATATCCACGTACCAATCTTTGTGAAGTTTCTAATGGTAATATATAAATCTAACATTACTATTTATAATAAAATCAGTACAGTTTTACAATATTTCGTTATTATGCTTTTTTCTGCTTAGATGAATATGAAAATGATGAAAGTGATATAGTTAATATGTCACAAGAACTTTACAGAACGCCAACAAATGTTCAGCTTAGTGCAAATTCAACGGATTTGACAACTGATTCAAAACATGACCTAAAGCTTACAGGTGACTATATTTATTTATTAGTATAGTATATCTAGACACAAGCAATGACACAACAATTATGATTGAATCTAAAATTGAATCTTCTGAAGCATCAAAAAGTGATCTTGTCACTGAAAATGACGATAAAATTTTATTACAAACTGATGTAAATGATGCTGAAAGCTTAGGAAATGTTTACTGTGAAAATCAAACTGTTTTTAATATAACGTGATGCCGATGCGAATATAATTACTTATGAATTTAATTAATGCACTAAAACATAATAAACGGTTTAATTTATTTTAACCTCCTGAAAGTCTAAAAGCAACATGTATATATATGATAGTCAATCAGAATACATAAAGATTGTTGATAATTAGAGTTATAATTTGATTTTCCTTTAATCTCAAAAGAGAATATATACCTTTGGAAAAATGATCCTGGATATCGTAATGAATTCCTAATCATTTATTTTTTTATAATTTTTTAGTCATGAATAAAAAGACACCAAGAAAATTCAAAATATCTCAAATTGATGAAAAGTACCAGGAATCTTCATCAGAGGCTTTGGAAACAGCGTTTCAAAAAGATACAATTGGGCTAATATCCGCAGAAGAATATAGAGAGAAGAAAAGAAGATTGGCAGAAATAGCTAATAAGTAGTTTACCACTGATTGTATATTATATAGACCATAGATATGTACAATATTACTCGCTGTTATTATAACCGTATATTAATAGTATCGAAATTTTACTTTATTTTTTGTAAACATACATATATATCTTATAAAATAAAGATAGCTTAATGTTAATATACTGCAACAAGGCTTAGTTCAAGCTAGTTAACTAGTAATATACGTGAATGTTTTATATACTATATATACAGTTATTTAATTTAATTAATTAAGTAAAATAATTACTAATTAAATAAATATTTAAATATTATTAGCTATGAAGTTCTTTATCAAATTTTAATAAATAAATAGTTGTGTTTAAAAGTTCCTTATATGCCTTTTTCCGCTTTAAAATAAATTTTATTTGGTATACATGTTTGTTTTTATTTAATACTAAGCTTTTAAAAAATTATTGGGTTTACCAGAAAACCAACGTCTTCTTCTTTACTTCCTGAATGTCCAAAAAGTCATGTAACTAACAAACCTTTATCAGTTCAACCCACCAAGTTATCGTTTCTTCAAGACTCTTCAGAGGATGAATTCATTTCAAGTTTGTCTTCACATTTATTTCTATCTTTCCCTATAGAAAAAAAGTTACCTGGAGAAAAAAAATTGTTTAAAGTATTTACAGATCCCACTGTTAAAGATATATTAACAACGGTACTTCTTTATCTTTTAGCCTTTGTATTATTTATATAAACAATATAATTTACAAATAATAATAGAATGTCTCTGAAGAAAATGAAAAACCAACACTCGAATTAGATGAAATGAAGCTAAAACAGGAGCTAGTTAAAAGTAAAATAACGTGTAATTTTATAGATAGCAGATAAAAAAGAAATAATATACTACACTTACTGGGATGGTCTGGAACATAATTGTGAAGAAGAAATCATTATAGGGAATACAGTTGGTGAATTTCTAGCGAAATGCAGAACTAGTCTTATGAATCTCTTTAAGCAATCAGGAAGCTCCTTTCAAATGATAGATCAACTTATATATGTCAAAGACCAAATAATAATTCCTAATGTAAGTCAATTCTATATCTATTATTAGTAATCTTATTATTATATTTATTAGTATTATTGTATTTATTATTAGTAATATAATTATTATAATTATTACTAGTAATATTGTTATTACAATTATTATAATTATAATTGTTATAACAATAATTATTAGTAATATTATAAATTGATTACCTCTTTACTTTAATAAATTGCAGAATGTGCGTTTTTATGATCTATTAATAAACGAGTCTAGGGGCGTTAATAATAAGAAACTTTTTACGGAAAATAATGTAAGAATATTATATTCATATGCCATTTATTTGTCATTAAAATAAATTAATAAAATTTTACGTGATAATTAGAAAGACCGTGGTATTGTTGTACAAAAAAAATGGTACGAAAAAAACAAGAGTATATTTTTACTTTCTCAATGGAAACAAGTACAATTGTTCTTAGATCCATGTAATTTATTTAGTACTGTGTTAAGGAATGAGTGTTTGTATTTTATTATCCAATATGTCGGTTGTTGATTTTTAGGATATTTATGTTAAATATATCTCTTCAATTTTATCTTCCTCTTTTATTTATAAATTTTATATATAAAAAAGAGCTATGGATGCCTTCAAAAATAGCAGCTATATACACATATGAAGGTCTTAGTTCAAATATGCTTAACTAATAATCCATAAACTTATGCGGAAGTGTACAATGTAAGCAGTGATATAATCAAATCATTGAAATTATTTTTTTTTATATACAAAGTGTATATATAATATATACTTGGAATTTTATGAATAAATTATCTGCGTATTTATTCTTCAGTTAATATCAATTAAAAGATATTATTAAAAAGTTTAAAATATTATATTTCATAACATTTGATTGAAAACAAATTATGAGCTGTAAATAGGAGATTAAGTTAACAGTGGTTTGATACATATTTTTCCAAACCAAGTTGAAAGGAAAATTGCTGTAAAAAAGAAATTATATGTAATACAATAGTTATATATACCTGATGTTAGAGTTGCCAAAGATATATCTGCACAAGCCATCTTAATTTTTTTTATCTCTGTTTGTAACGGTGCGGTAATAAAACCACATGTTAATAACCATCCAAATCTATATAAAAAAATTCGATAATATATAAAAATTACGTGAACGCAAATGATAAATGTAGAGGATACACGAAATATGCATTTTTCCAAATGGAATCAATTGGTTTTTTTGATATTATTAAGTATAAAGGAACATAAACGAAGAATCGAATTAAGGCCACAAACATTCCAGGGCGTTGTTTAATTGTCGTCCAATCAACAGAGAATAATACACTATTAAATATTTAATAATTATTAAAAAAACAAACCGTCCCATGAGTTCCCCAACTTGTACTAATCCAGTTAAAACGTGGAAATTCAAATAAGAGCGCTCCACAATTAATTGGATTATAACCGGATAAATAATTGATAAGCTTGACATCGTAAAAAATATATTCACAAAACTCGGTAAAGATGTTCTAAAAAGAAAAAATAATTACTTCGTCATTGATTACTTGATAGCTGTTAAAAGAGATTCTCGATAAGTTATACCAGTAACTTGTATATCGCTTTTTGATTTGTATATGTCGCGACTACTTTTTGACTCTATATACTAAAAAAAAACTAATTACGTATATATATATACTTACGATTACTAAACAGAGCACAATTACTGCCAAACACGCTGCTATAACGAATACAAATATAACATATCGAGTAGGATCTAATTAAAGCATACACTATTATTATTATTACTAGTATGAGCTAAGATTTGAGCGTGCAATATCCATTGGAAAATTCCAGATATTGGTAATGCTAACAATGCTGCCTATCAAAATTTTTTTTTTTTCCTTTCTTAATACCCCTAAATAATACTCTCCAGTTGAAACAACAATTCTTTGTATAAGAAATTGATTGTTACTCAGAACAATTTGATGTAAACAAAATATTATAACTAAAATCCATGCAGTAATTTTATTAGGGAAATTTGCGAGAATTGGTACGGAAGAAAGCGCCACTATTTGGACTACCAGCATGACATATAAAGTTTTGCGCCCCAATGCGTCACCAAATAATAAAATGATAATCATCGAAATAATTGAACTAATAGTTGAAGCCAAGGCCACATTGTCAGTAAATGAAGTTTCGTGGAACTACAATTTATAGATATTCTCATTATAAAAACTATTATATAAAATTTATATAGTATATTTTATGGTATAAAATAGTATTAAATAATAATATTATATTAAGAATATAGTGTAATTATCAATATTATATCTAATACTTATAATATATATAGTACTAATAATTAATATACTACTAATAATATATATATAATATTAATAATAGATATAATATTAAAAATACATATAATACTATTAATATATATAATATTAATTATAATGGTATATAAATATATAAACGTCAACTTCATAGGAAGTGTTTCTTAACATACAATATTTGTGCTCCAGACACTCAAAGATAAGTTAACAGAATAGTTACCAGCCAACAAAGAAAAAAACATGATCATAAAAATGATCTGTAAGATGTAATTTTTCTTAAGTTTTTTCTCTGAAGGGACATCGGGAACATTTGTAATAAGTTCATCTAATTCTGTTTTACTAGCTCGCATTTTCTTTAGCTTAAAATGTCATAGAATTCTAGGGAATTATTATATATTTGGAAACTAAACAGGTGCTGAAGACTGTTAAAACCGTCAATAGTACATGATCATTATAGAAATTTTATTTAAAACTGCTATTATACTAAAAGTACTTATAATAAAGCATAAAACAGAATTTGTATTTTTTTCAATTCCATTAGTACATGTAATATCATGTCTTTTTTTTTATAGCATATTTTTCTGCGTATAATATTTTATATTTTTACAATTAAAAATACTGGGTGGTAAACATGCATGAAGTGCAAATTTATTGTACTTCTCATATAATTATTTTTTTAAATATATTTATACATTAAGTTGTCCGTTTCCCTCAATTTTTTTCATATAATTTTTGACGTTTAATCCTGTAAATTTATCAATTATTTTAACTATCATACTTTGTGAAAGTAGTGGGTCAGATTGCTGTAAATAAACTAATATATTATACAGATATTTCCCAGAATTTTTTACCGAGTCTATAGTGTTTAAGACGATAAAAGAAAATATTGTTACCTTCTAAGCACATATCTGTATTTGCTATATATGCCAGCTGTTCCACGCATAATTCGATTGCTTTTGCTATATATTCAATAGAAAACTCCTTAAAAAATATTATTTTAGTATATATTACAGTATATATATATATATATATATATATAATATATAATATTATATATTATACATACAATGTGTAGTATATATATTTATATATATATATATATGTATATGTATATGGTATATTTTATTTAAACAATATTTGAATTAACACTTATAGTATGAATATATACTTAGTAATATCCTGACTAGTTTACTTGATTATTTTTCTCGTAGTAATATATATACTTCTCAATAATATCAGGGAACAAGTATATGTCAGAAAGAGTGCATTGTAGATTATTTATAGTAATATGCATGCACTCATCAAAGCATTCTTGGATCTTGCCATAGTGGCATTTCGAGTTCTAAAGTGATAACTAACGATAAATTAATACCTCTTGTGAGTCCCAGAATAAATGTGTACAGTATAAGATAGACATACATTGGTCAGATGGTTTAAGCAACTTAGATGAATTTTTTATAAGTCTCTCGCACTGTTAAGAAATTAAATAATACTCTATATAAAATATTTTTATGACAAAATTAATGCTTGGAACAATATATATATATGTTTTTTTATTTATAGAATTGATACATATGCGCACAAATAAGAAATAATAGACAATTTATATAATTTATTAGTTAAGTTATTTATTAGACAAAAGCATATATATACACTATGCGATAATTAATGGCTTATATTGATACTGTAAGTTTACCAATGTTTCTGCAAGACTCTCTTCATATACAGATTTATATTTTGTAAGGTGTATAATTAAATGTATTAATGCTAACAAATATTATTGAGATAAATGTTCACCGTGTAATCTTATTTTATCTTCAATTAAATAATCTTCATAACATAGTAAGGCTGTTCGTATAAACTAAAAGTAATATAAATTATTTTATTTTACTTGACTAGCAAATACATGGAATTTTTCGGGAAAAAAAGACACCATCTCTATTAGTTTAGAGGCTGCATCAACTATCAAGTAAAACGCGGATTTGGGATGCAATTCGTTTAAATCAATACAAATCTAATTTTATAAGATAATTGACATTTTTTTACATTATGCAATAATTGTATTATTTTAACAATTTGAGAAAAACTTTCACCATCAATTTCGTCACATTTAACGGGTTTCAAGAGATACTTTGTATCGCTCGGTTCTTCAATATTGCTCAAATTAGGAGTTGACTTGGAGGGTGATCTAGGAGTTTGAATTTTAGATATTTCAGCAGAATTGTATTTCACAGAATTCTCTGAAATATTAGCACTGTCAGGTTTTTCTTCGTCTTCTTCAACAGACGGAGTAATTGCCTTAGAGCTATTTTCGTTGTATTCATAAATTTTAACACTCTTTGAATAAATTTGCCATAAATTTTTCAGTGAATGATAACCAAGAGCTGTTAAAGTTATCCTTTCATAATTCGAGGTTTTCAAAAATTTATATATAAAGTTCAATCGATAAAAGATTTCATTGGGATCTGGACTCTAATAATTAAATATTTCTTATAATTAAAAATGATTGAAACCTTGTATTATTTAAATAAAACACTATGCAACTTTATATATTAGTTTATAATTTAAATACATATTTATTTTTGTAAAAGTATTGGTGAATTTTGCGGACTTATAATAATAATTTATAATAATTATTAATAATAATAATAATAATAATAATAAAAATAATAATAATAATAATAAAAATAACAAAAATAATGTTTATTTAAAATTAATTTTATACAAACATTCCATTAAAAATGTCAATAATTCAGCAATTACCTCAATCAAATGAATAAATGCAGCGAAAATTCGGTTATGTTCTTGCTGTGATTATTTGTAAAAAAACTCACTTTACCATAATTTCAGAGTTTGTACAAGGACTTGTTGGATATAATTTAAGAATAGCTTGTACAAATGTAAAATCTCGGATATTATTTTCTTGAGCGATGATTTTCTTGAGAATACTTATAAAAACTAAAAAACTCAGTCGTAATAAACGAAGTGTATTGTATGATGACTTTCATATAGATATTTCTAATCACATGAACTTTATCCTATAAATTTCTATAGGCCTTATTATTACTATTACTATATATATATATATATATATATATATATATATATAAAATTATAAGATGTTTATAGTAATATATAATCATATATATATATATATATATATATATTTAATGTATATAAGTAAGTTTATATAGAAATACAGTTACTATTATTACTGCTTAGGTTCAAATTAGGATTTGAAAAATTTTCCAGAATATTGACATATGCGTTAGAATGGAATAAAAAAATAGCTTCAGGGTTTGAAAAAGGGAGAGCCATAATTTGATTAATAATACTAAAGTTAGCATTGATGTCAACGTTTTTAGAGAAACAAGTGAACATTTCGTAAAATTGACAAATATGTGATACATTTGCTTCAAAACTTATCAATAAATCTAAGTAGTCTTTATACATGCCTAGTAAACTAGAAATGGTTAAAGTGAGTTCTGGTGTTTTTATATCTGGAAGAAACGTTTTTATATAATAAATCCAACATACTTGAATGGACTGGTTCTTTTGAATCATTTTCATGAATTTTGTCTTGTAATTTTATCAAAAAAGAGCGTATATTATTCAGTAATAACTCGATAAAGGGTTTGCTGTAATCAAATATTTCTTTATTTTCAAATAAATCTTTATTAAGCTGAGATGGAGATGTACTTTTTTCTTGTTCTTTTTTTATGTCATCTTCATTTGAACTGGACAATATTTCAGGCTTCTCTACTGTAATGTCCGTTTCTGAACTGGGCTCTAACTCTAATTTTAAGGGTTCAACTGGACTAATTATGAGGGTAGGTTCCATAGTATTTAAGACTCTGTTTTTCATTTTAACCTTAAGGGTTTTCCATATAGGCTGTATATTCACTAAGAACATTAACAAAAAAAAGTATTTTTTTTTTTTTTTTTTCATTAAACATTAACTTTTTATCTATTATAGATAGAGTTTTCAATTATCTATTTAGCTACAATTCAAACAAACATGTTCCTTTTATACGCATATAGATTTTTAAGGGTACACTATATTTTTAAAAAGAAAGTATTTATTTAGCTGAATTTGATAATATTTATAGTTACGCACAATTTTATACAATAAATTGAAATGAATTAGTCGAAGGAAATTACCTCCCAATTGAGCCATCTCAAAGATAGAAAGAATTGAGGAAAGGTTTGCTAAAAGGAAGTCAATATCAAAATCTGATTACATTCTGCATTCCCTTAATATCACTTACATTCAATTAAAGACTCGAGTATATATTCCTGTCCCAAATAATCGTGAGTACATTTAAAATGCTCTATTATTTTTGGTAAAACAATTTCTTTAAACATTGAC